>NC_065528.1:27253445-27346608 GCF_006386435.1 Epinephelus moara | reverse complement strand
TTTCATCATTTTTAACGATATACTATACTATGACTTTTTTTCATCATTTTGGATGACATTACTATACTATGACTTTTTTTCATCATTTTGGATGACATACTATACTGTGACTTTTTTGCATAATTTTGGACGACATGCTATACTATGACTTTTTTTCATCATTTTGGACGACAATGCTATACTATGACTTTTTTTCATCATTTTGGACGACATGCTATACTATGACTTTTCTTTCATCAGTTTGGACGACATGCTATACTATGATTTTTTTTCATCATTTTGGACGGCATACTATACTATGACTTTTCTTTCATCATTTTGGATGACATACTATACTATGACATTTTTTCATGGTTTTGGACGACATACTATACTATGACTTTTTTTCATGGTTTTCGACGACATACTATACTATGACTTTTTTTCATCATTTTGGACGACATACTATACTATGACTTTTTCATCATTTTTAACGACATACTATACTATGACTTTTTTTCATGATTTTGTACGACATGCTATGCTATACTATATAGTTTTTTTTTTACATGCTATACTATACTATGACACATGCCATTCATTCAATTTTCTTTTGTTTTCATTCCATAATGCCGTCTTTTCATTTTTTCATATACTATAGTATGTTTTTTCATAATTTATCACATACTACTGCACATCTGTCTGTCCTGGAAGAGGGATCCCTCCTCAGTTGCTCTTCCTGAGGTTTCTACCGCTTTTTTCCCCCGTTAAAGGTTTTTTTTGGGGGGGGTTTGTGAGGGTCCTAAGGACAGAGGGATGTCGTATGGTGTAAAGCCCTGTGAGGCAAAATGTGATTTGTGACATTGGGCTTTATAAATAAAATTGATTGATACTATACATTGATTTTTTTTGTTTGACATCCTACACTGTGTCATTTTTTGTCAATTTATTACATACTATGACTGTTCACATGAAGACAACACAAGAAACACCCTGTCGCTGTCTTCCAATTAAAGTGCCTTCAACTTGTTTTTGTCTTGTGAGTTTGTCCTTGATTATTAGCTTATTAAGAAAGAAGGAAAATTAATATATTAAGGGTGTTAGTGTACTTGATTGTATTCGCTGGTTATAAGCTACGTATTATCTGTACATCTGCAGAGCACTTGTTGTTGGGATGGGGCTATACTATTTAACTTGATTTTGATATAATACAATAAAACATTGAATCTAAAATTGTTACAACTGATACGCATCTTTGCATGGTTGTTCCGTTTTCTGACATTCTATGAACTAGTTGTAGCCCTAACAAACATTTGGAAAATATCAGAATATATCCCAGGCATAAATGAGTGAAACTGTTGTCAATATGAACCATGCTGCTGATGGTGTGGACACCAGATAATCACAATATCCTGTTCACTAAAACCTGCTCTGCATGAGACCGTTCAACATCTGAGATGACAGCAAGACCTAGCCGTATGTTGGCAGTTGTAATTTGCAAGGTTGTGTTCAAATTTCATGAAAAGTATGGTACCTTCAGGTGCTCTGTCTACGGTGAACCACAGCTTGAACCGGTCCGGGTTGTTGACCTGGATCTCTTCCAACTCTGGTCGCAACAGGATGTCTTTCTCAGTCTGTGACAGGGAGAAACTTTATTTTAGTATTAACCACTCCTTCCCAGGTACACAGGAAGACAAATAAATTCTAATAACACTGTCTGCAAACATCAGTGCATCATATGATCCAGGCTGATGAAACTCACCTGGTTGGCAAACAGCAAGTGACACACGGTCTGGTCTTGTGGATCCTTCATCACAGCTGTAATGAGCTGCAACATGGGAGTGATCCCTGGAAGAAAACAGAACAGGAGGTGGTCATGTTTTTGGCCTCAGACATGAAATTACCTTCATTACACATACAATATGTGGCCAAATGTATCTGGACATCCCTCTCACCCTGGGTTCCAGGAAAGAAAAGCCTTAAAGCTCCTGAAAACTTTGCCTAAAATCTAAAGTATTTATCTGTAACATATATTCATGACTAAAATAAGCAATAATAAAAATTATATAAGTATATATCTTTATTTATAAGGTATTACAAAGTGTAACACCCAAAAACTCTGCTTCAGAGGGACTGCGTGGGAGTGGTTTGATCAGATATGAATGGCTGACAGAACAACCCAGCTGAGCCCTTATCACCTCAAAACTGTGAGAATAAGATAAGACTTCTAAAAAAAAAGAAGGGTGGAGAAGAGATGCTGACCTCTGAAAGGGGAAGGGACACAGAACTGATGTGGGTGGAGTAAGTTGCAAAGGAGAACCACAAAAGTTGTAAACAGTATTGCCAGTTCTGTGTGTTATTAATTTCTGTATTAAAAAATTCTCAAAATGTTCAAACTTTCCTTGTGGGACATCATTTCTCATGTTAAGTGCTAAGCGATTAAGAATGTTAAAGTATAGAATGTCATCTTTTTTTTTTTTTTCAGTCATTGTGTAGGCCTACTATGTCATGAAAATGAAAAAACGTCATAATATGGTATGTCTTTCTTTAAGAGTTATAGTATAATATGTCATAATTTTTTTTAAAAAAAAACATCACAGTATAGTTTGTCTTTTTTTTTAAAGTCATAGTGTAGTATGTCATAAAAATAAATAAAGTCATAGTATACTATGTTTTAAAAAAAAAAATCCTAACATAGTATTTCATAAAAATAGTCACAGTACAGTATGATATAAAAAAACATTTAAGTATAGCATGTTGTCAAAAACCATGAAAAAACTCAGTCTAGCATGTCGTCCAAAATGATGAAAAAAAGTCATAGTAAAGCATGTCGTCGAAAATGATGAAAAAAAGTCATAGTATAGTATGTCGTCCAAAATGATGGAAAAAATGTCATCGTATACTAAGCTGTCAAAAACCATGAAAAAATGTCATAGCATGTCGTCCAAAATGATGAAAAAAAGTCATAGTATAGCATGTCGTCCAAAATGATGGAAAAAATGTCATAGTATACTAAGCTGTCAAAAACCATGAAAAAAAGTCATAGTATAGTATGTCATCCAAAATGATGAAAAAAAGTCATAGTATAGCATGTCGTCGAAAATGATGAAAAAAAGTCATAGTATAGTATGTCGTTAAAAATCATGAAAAAAAGTCATAGTATAGTATGTCGTCCAAAATGATGAAAAAAAGTCATAGTTTCGTATGTGACAAAAATTAAAAAAAAAAAAAATAATAAACCAGTCATATATCAAAAAAATATCATAGTATACCTAACTGACCTGTAAGCCAACAGTACTCTCATAAACCATGGCTGATTCATCAGCTGCCCGTGGGCCACACTTTGAGAAGCTAAAGTTCAGACCATCTTTTACAAAACAAACTGATCATGTGATGAGATGCATCAGGATTACAGTCTCTGCTTCACATTTTCCTGAGTGAAGTTTCCTTACCCGTCCCTCCAGCGATCATGCCCACATGTTTGGCTGTCTTGGTCTCAGCTGGGGACTTCTTGTCTGGTTGGATTGCAAAAACTCCTGTGGAGGGAAAGAGACAGCGTCAGATCAGGCTGCTGAAGCTCAGTTACAATCCTACAAACATGTTTTCACCCACTGTATGAGGACATCAGGTTATGGTGCTCACCTTTGCCTTTGTAAACAAGAAGACCACTGGGTCCTCTGAAGTCAATGGTGTCGTTGATCCTGAGGCTCTCCAAGTACTGACTCATCTTTCCCCCCTCGGGGAATTTAGGATGAGCATTCTTAAAGTAAATCTGCCAACAAGGAACAACAAGAGGAACTAGATTAGGAAAAGAACATGCACAACTATACATGTATACAGAAAAACTTTAAAAGGCTGTACCTTCACCACCAAGTCCACAAAGCCTTTGTCATCATCACTGGACACTGGTGTGTACGGACGGACGACCAGCTTCCCGTCTATTCTTGCAGACAAATAGATGTGCTGCCCTGGAGAGGAACACACAGAACCATGGTGAGTGCCTCAGTTTAACTTTTGTAGTGACTTTTTAATAAAACAAAATGTCTAAACAAGCCACTGAACGGGTCAACTTGTTGTGGACGAGTGTTCTGGGCTGAGAATAAACTACTGTCCAGTGCATCTTTGGATTTGACGATCCATTTGCTCTTAATAAAATATACACATGCTCACCATGACACAGGAGGGCGACAGCACTGTCTGTATGTATTCATTATTCCATTCAGCTATTCAGTTTTACGAGCTGATACTTCATGCTTTCCACACACCTGATTCTCAGCACCTGGAGCATACCTATATGTACCTCACACATAACTGCTCCACCCTGTGTTCAGTTCAAGAACTGCATGTGTATATAGATATTACAGTCTCTGGCTCAAGTTTCTCAAAAGTGAGGACTTTCTGTGTTTCTTTTGTCATAAAGGAAGAAAAATTGAATATATTTAGGTTTGGGATTGATGGTCAGATTAAAAAAGCAATATGAAGACATCATATTGGGCTCTGAGAAACTGTGATAACAATAGACCTAGTAACTAAACGGCATATTACAAGAAAATAAAAATAATAGTAGTTGGAGCCCTAATATTACCTTCAACTGCTTATAATATAAGATATTTTGGGGGGCTTTTTGCCTTTATTTGATAGAACAGATAGGGGGAGACGGAGGGTGTTTCTCAAAGTCAAGGAAGGATCCTCAAACAGCCG
Source organism: Epinephelus moara (assembly GCF_006386435.1). Classification (NCBI taxonomy): domain Eukaryota; kingdom Metazoa; phylum Chordata; class Actinopteri; order Perciformes; family Serranidae; genus Epinephelus; species Epinephelus moara. Next base: position 27,341,928 of record NC_065528.1, on the reverse strand, counting down.
ACTTTCAAGTACGCTACGTCATCGACCCCCGCCGAAGGACTGTCCCAATGTCAAGGATCTTTCTGAATTTCACCAAGGACAGATTCCGTCTTTCAGAGAAACTCCAAGGATGCATGTGTGGATCCTTCGCAGATATAAAATGCTTTGCACATGATTTGCTGGAAGTGAAGGTGGGGCCTCTTCAATGAAACCTGCGCCAGCAGAGCTCGGCAGGATTTCCATAAATATGTCATTTATTTGGATTAATATCTCCTGGAAGTTTTTATCCTACAAGCGTGAAAACAATAACGACAGAAACATCATAATTTAATTGCCCCTCCTCCCCCCATGATTCACATGATAACGACATCATCATTGCTTTCATTCTGTCAGCATCAGTTGGTGTAATTTTGGGGGGAATGGCTTTGGAGAACAGCCACAGTAAAGACATCAGAATATCCTGCAGGTCAAAGCATCACTTTTCTGTTTTGTGGTGAACTTATTTCAGAGGATGACACAGCAGTATTATGTACAATCGGCGTGGTCAGCTGTTTCAGAGCACAGTGTGATTCTGTGTATAAGACTGTTTACTTCATTACTCCACTTCCTCTTAAATATGATCCAGAAATATATTCTCTAAAAGTCACGTGACTCTGAAAATACTGGCTACATTTGCTCAGATTGTACAACAACCAATAACCAAATGTTCAGTGAAACCCTCCTACCATGAGACTGTTTACGAACATTATAAACTCTTTTCGTGGAATGGAGAAAATGACTTTTACATTGCAGCTTCAAAAGGAGATGAATACTGGGAAAAATGGGACTATTACATGCCACACAAAGCCTCTTAATAACCCCTACACATCTCAGTATGTCTGTGTGTTTATGTACTGTACCTCTAATGAAGTTAAAGAAAAAAAACAAAAACAAAAAAAGATTGTACAACAACATTAGAGAGTTATAAAATGATCACAGTAACTAGCCTGTGTTAGTGTTCACTGAAGGCTAGGAAGGACTCTTGCCTTGTCCCTGCAGGACCCGTCCTCCCAAGGAAGGGTCCTTGACTTTGAGAAACATGACGTGCAGCAAAGACAACATAAATCAACATTATGTACATCAAATGTAGGTCGGGTTTTTTCTCTTCTTCCCCTGTTATTAAACACTAAATAAAATCCCACTATCTCATATTTACTTGTGTGATACTGTAATTTAATTCCTGGGCTTTTGTATTTTTGTTTATGTCCATATACGTTACTGTACTCTGAGTTCATGACTGTTAACAATAATGTGACGTTCTCATAATGACTGTGTGTAGAGTTTGTTTCCTTATGTGGAAGTGTTGATACTAACCGATGGGGAGACCGAGGATGTGTTCAGGGGAGGGCAGTGCAAAGCGGAACTTCCTTGTGTCATGGCTGACAATCTGCACAAGAAACACACATGATAAAAAAAAAACATGCAAATACCAGCACAGAGCTACAGTGGTGCCTGAACGCACCAGCTGCGTTTGTAAACACAGTCAGGCTATTTTGTGCATCTATTTTAAGCGAATAAAGAGTTACCTGTTTGTCGAGCAGCCGCAGTGCATACTTGATGTTGGGGTCCTCTAAGGTCAGGGCTGGTTTCTTCTTGGAGAAGAAGAGTCTGAAGATCAAGTTGATGATGCTGTCAAAGCCGCCTCGGATCAGCTGCGATAAAAGGTCACAAACAAGATGAGTCAGACCACAAGCAGCTAGCATTAGCTACCAACTGTTTGAGACCTCTGCGGGGCGTTGTCCAACTTAAGTCAAGCCATTTCAGTTTAATCCATAACAGGAGAAATGAGTCATAGCCATTCCTGTGGCCAGGGGCCGACACAGCCCCCAGCTCAACTTGATGAGGGAAACTAAATGTTAGCTACTGTTAGCCTGAGCTAGCGCAACGGAGTTAGCTAAAATAGAATAAGCCTGGCTGCTTTTAATGACGGTATACTTACACCAATGATGTAGCGCAACATTTTCAGTCAGTTTCGGTTACGGTAAGGTTGTTTGTCAATGCAGAAAGCAGCAGCAGACAGTGAGGTTACTGCAAACTGTTACGGGAGCTGTCAAGTAGTGTTGCTGTCAAGCTAGCTGGGGCTAACAAACACATCCGGTCACGGTTTATGAAAATAAAAGCATTGTTTCGGAAATAATGCGATTTTTCTTGAATAACACCCAGAAAGTCAGCAACAGCAGTGAAGTTATTTAACTGAAAATAATACATATTATCTCATTCCTTTATTCACCACGATATAATACGGTTTTTAACACTTTTTTCAACTGAGAAAATGCAACTTCCGGTGTGGTAACGGCTAACGCTAGCTGCTTTGACAAAGCAGAAGCTTAAACGTCACTTCCACATGGGGGACCTTTCAGAATAAAACTCTTCAATAATAAATAAAATAAAATAAAACGTGTGGACTATTTAAATTAAAAGTCTACAGTTTACAACTGACATAAAAACAAGTGCATTAGGAGATTTACGTGACCAAATATTAGGGACGGTGTTATCCATGGGCACCACGTGGGCATGACACAGTGTGGCTGCTTTGGTCCTTCATAAGGGACTGTTCGTTACTTGTGAGGGGGAAGAGGGTGGTGACAAAAGGGTAAGGCATGTCAACAAAAAAAATGCACTGGGGAGGGACTTATATTTTTCATTTTGGCTTTTGGGAAGGGGTGAACAAAATTTACACGTTTTTATTTTGTATTTATTTTATTTTATTTTTCTAAGGAAAACCTGCCTTCCAAACCAGCCAGTCAATATTCCACCATACATCATAGCCAGAAACTGTAAAAACAGAAATTGTCATTGAATTTTCATATTTCCAACAGTCCAAGGACACGTCAGGGGCTATATTCAGTAAGCTGTCCGCCATTTTCTCCTCTGATTAAGAAACTCTTGAGCCTCTTAAAAGTCCTCCTCCCTGCTCCGAACAGTTTTTCACCTTAGGAGCTCTTTTAAGGGCTAAGATGCTCTGTGAATAATTTTTATCTTTACAAGGACCTACTCTTAACTTTAAGGGGAAATTCTAAGAAAAAGAAAGCATCACAATTCTAAGAATTCTCTTAGCATTGTGTCACTAGGAGCAACTCTTAGTACGAGGAAGCTTTGTGAATACGGCCCCTGGTATTTTATCTTTAAACTTCTAACTTTCAAACATCAAAGGGTGAGTTTTGAAAATCTAACAAATAAATTCATTGTGGCAGCAGGGTCATGCATTTTTTTTCCGCGAGTCACTCAGGGAGGCTCAAGGAAAAATATTTGTAGCTTCACAAATAGTACCTATCTCATTGTATTACTGTTTTTCAAGCTTCATATTGTGTCTAGTTTTAAGGTTACTCACCTGTTAGGTGCATCTTTGTGACTGTAACCTCCTCTGGGTCAATAAAGTTTATCATGAATCTTGAAATGTCCCCTCTAAGATTTGTACATGAGTATGTTAAGATAAGATATGATAAGATACACCTTTATTGATCCCACAATTGAGAAATTCCAGTGCTACAGCAGTCAAGGGTAAAGAGTCAAATTAAAGATTTCAATATTTAAAAACTTAAAAAAAAATAGGCATGCAGAAAAAAGTACAAAAGATACAAGAAACAGCAATAAATAATAACAATAATAATAATGAGCAGTGGATAAAAAAAGTGAGCAGTGGATTAAAGTGAACATATTTAGTGCAAGTGAATACTGTGGTGTCCATAAAGTATTCAAAAATAAAATGAAATGTTCAAAAATAACGTGTCACATCGGCAAAAATAAACACAAAAAGTTGCCTTAGATTTGCTCATTTTGGTGTTTAAGATATTGATGTTTGATGCCAAAATTTGGTCCATTAAAATTTAATGATTTGATGACACAAACAAATTGAAAGCCTATTTTTACTAAAAGTTCAAGTCAGAATCTGAACAAAGCTACAGAATTTTACTGACAACCTATTATGGATATAGTTTGCTCTCTGTTACCGTTAAATAAATAAATTAACAAATAATACACTAGACCTTTCTTTTCTGTGGGCCAGCCTGGGTGTAACGCCAGGCTGTGCAGCCAAATTGTGTTCAATCCTACAGAATTTTATGTAAAATGTTTCCTACAATTACAAGTTTGTCAGGCTAAATTTGGGGAAATATGTATAAAATTATGCAATTCCCATTTGATGCAATGGAGCAGCTTTAACATCTTGGGTTTTAGTATTTTATTCAGTGTAAATCAAACATAATGTAGCTTCAAAGAAGAAGCAGTTAAAGAATATATATGTAAAACTGTCAGATCCTGAGGAATAAGATCATTTTTAAAGCTTGTTAAAGGGTTAATTAAAGGACACCTGATGTTAGGGGGTTTACGGACATTATTCCTGATGAGCCTTTTGGCCCTTTAACACCTAAATGAGCCTCATTTCAAAACAGCAGCCTAAAATCTATACACCTACAACATCAGGGTGCTCTCATCATCGAATTCACTCTCAGCTGAGCTTCACATCGATGTGACATCACGTATTTGGTGGGAGGACAAACTCCTGTCCTCATTTTCTGGCTCTAGTAGACATCAGTGAATATGCACTAATAGAAATTGATCTGAGCCTGGAGCAAAATGGAAAACATGATGTTTTTTTTCATTGCTGGGCTCACACACTCATACACCATGCTGTGCTGTGTTGCGTCCTTTAGATGGCAGTAGTGACCTTGTTAACAGGCTGCTGTGGGTGATTCACAGTGAATTCAAAGTGTTGAGAGGCAAAAAAAAATCATCATTAAAAGTGAAATTTGTCATGCAGACACTTTTCTTTTTGATGTGACGGGAGTTTCATGCAGGAGCAGTTAGTCATACTTCTTCTGCCAATCAATACCAACACTGTAGTGAGAGTAAGAAATGCTGATTCTGTTATTAAAGTGACTGTTGAAGGCAGTCACAGCATTTTTTGCTGATTAAAATAAACGCTCTGTTGACACTAACTAATATCCATAACCTCTTATCCTGTTGGGGGTCACAGGGGGCTGGAGCGTATCCCAGCTGACACTGGGCGAGAGGCAGGGTTCACCCTTGGACAGGTCACCAGACTCAGACAGGTCACAGGGCTGACACATAGAGACAGACAACCATTCACACTCACATTCACACCTACGGACAATTTAGAGTCACCAGATAATCTGCATGTCTTTGGACTGTGGGAGGAAGCTGGAGCACCTGGAGGAAACCCACGCTGTCACAGGGAGAACATGCAGATACTTCTTGATCAAATTTGCTGCCACCTGTATTACTCAGAACTCTTGATAATCCACCATCAAGATCTAATAAACCCTCAACCACTGTGCAGGCCTCAGTCTCATTTGTGGCTGGGCCTTTGGGGTCTGCAATCAAGTTTGTATTTCTTCTTGAATTGGCCTCTAGTTTATCCTAAAGGGAGTCAGTATCTGGAGAGTCAAAGGGAAGGTCATTATTTTGGCATATGGGATGAATCCCCATTTTGTCAGAAGCCTCTTACCCAAAGACCAAGATGCAACACTGGTGTCACATGTTGCAGAGGCTTTACAAAAAGACGACAGCTCCTGCTCCAGTGGCTGCTCCTCACCCTTCCTCACACCCCCGAAGTTTCAAACTCCTCCTGTAAGTCTGCAGTTCCCCCTGTTACAGGGAGGTTGACCAAAGGGTCTGGCGGGTGACCCTCATCCTATACTATTGCCTCTTTAAATATGACGGGCACTGATTCACTGGAGCCTTCCGTGCTGTATCATAGGCAACTGGACTTACGTGTGTTTCTTGAAGACGTTTCGCCTCTCATCCAAGAAGCTTCTTCAGTTCTTTTGGACTGGTGCAGAGTCGCAGGCTCTAAACTCAATGTGGGTGTGAACCCTTACAGAGTCGTTAAGGTCACATGTGAGTCGTTGATGGCCAGGTGGGTCGATGACTCACACGTGACCTTAACAACTCTGTAAGGGTTCACACCCACACAGACCAGTCAGTTAGAACTGAAGAAGCCTCTTGGACGAGAGGCAAAACATCTTCAAGAAACGTAAGCAAGTCCAGTTGCCTACGATATAGCACTTAAGGTTACCATGACCTGGATGGCTGAGGCCGTGTTTACACGAAAACGATCCGCTGAAAACGGAATCGTTTCTCATTTTCGTTTTGAAAAAAGTTCCGTGTTCAGACGGCAATGCTTTGATTACAATCGCCGGCACATGGCTTCGCAAAAATGACCAAAACACTGCAGTATACATGCCAGGCCAGTAGTTGGCGATGTGACTTTGTAATGAAACAACAACAAGTTTGTCTGGATGCACAACGAGGTGGAGTTGCTACAGTAAATCTACACTATGATGGGGAAGCGTTGATAAATTCAACAGAGTGAGCAGCACAAATAGAGCTCGGCTGGTCAACCTTCTTGCGCATGCCTTGTGACTGGAACCGTAGGTCTTGGTTTGCGTATATTGCAAGTTTACATGACATTGGAGATGGTGCTGTTTTCAAAAAATTGCACTCTGGATCCTGTTTTCAAAACGCAACTAAAGTTTAATGTTTGCGCTTGAAATCGTTGTCGTATTAACAGGATCTGAGAATCTTCATTGGAGCCTTATTCACTACAGTCATACCCTTAAGGCTCCGAGATGTGGCCCTTTGCCTCCTGCACGAGGTTCAAGCCCCCCACCCTGGGTTTGATCAGGGACCCTCTTACTGTGAGGTGACTTCTTTTTGTTTTTGTGCTGCACCCCAGATGCTTTTGCCTTTAGTTTTCCTCATACAGGGCTACCTAGGTCCCATACAGGAAGTTGCGACCCTGACTGAAAATACGACATGATAAGCTTCTGTATCAACAGGAAATAAAACATTTTTATTGATCATTTGTGTATATGAAGTTATATAACAACAGTCAGAAAACTCCACAGAGTGAATCACTACACAAAGTGAAACAAAACTGTAAAACACCTCGTCAAAAAATGAAGGTATACACAGCAAATATAACTGTCGGCGGCTCGCTGTCACCGCGAGCGATATGGCAGGAAAAAACACCCCAAACAGTTCTACAAGATTACAGAGAAAATTTTTCCACACACAAAATACTCAAGCAGGCAGTTGATATACACAAAGGCAACTAGGATCTTTCTACAGCATCAGATTCTAATACTTTACACAGCTTTGTTTCTGAAAGGTCAGTGTGGCTTTTTCGTCAGCGAGCGCCACTGGAGAGAATCTGGAGTTCCTTGTCACACAGAGAGCTTGATAAGGTTTTTTTTTTTTTTTACAAGAGGAGATTTTTGTTTAAGCATGCATACTTTGGTGGGAAATCACAGTAAGAGGAGCGTTGCTTTGCGGCGCAGGTAATGGCTTTGTGGTTTTGTTTCCACACACCTCGCAATCCAATCTGCAACACTTCCTGTTACTGGATTCCCTGATACATTTATTTATACATGTTTAGATCTTAATTTTCTTTCAGCTTTGATCGGTTAATTACGTTAGTACAACCTTTTTTGCGTTAATATCAAATTGCTCAGGCCGTTTTTGCCTTTTACATCAATCTGTTTATTTAAATCTGAAGCTGTACTGGAATTCATGAATCTACATATGTGAAACATGTTAAATAAAATCCCTCTGAGGGATTTGGGAGTGCAGCTGTATTAAAGTATATTCAATGACTCTGGAATGCAGACAGGGGAGGTTTTAACCCTGAAGGGCTATGAAATAAATTCATAACAGTTGAAAAAAATAGAAACAAAACGGATTTTTTTCCATACAACAGAAAGTGCAAAGTACATCTAATCTCACGGTTAATCTACACCAACACAGTCCGTACTGTACATTCAGAGTTTTCATCTCAAATATAAAACGGTTTGTTTTTTAAATCAACAGGTTGGGTGCGAAATAAAAACTGAAATAATAATGATAAAATATAATATATGGACGATGGATAGAGTGATATCTGCGTGTTCATGTCGCTCTATATTTATTCTCGATATACATTTTTCTGACACGGTTATGTAAATATATACATTTATGCATTTTAAGGGGATATTTAAATGTAGAATCTTGTTTGGTATTTAACTAATACTCCCTGAAACGTCTGATGCTGGAACTGTGTGCAAGAAGAGAAAAAACGAACCTGCGAAAAGGGAGGGAACCCTAAAAAGAGGTCGACAAGCTCCAACCTGTAAGCTGAATCTACGTGTGCTGTGTCCTAACCATCTCACTGGAAAGGAGAAACATCTCTCTGGACTGGAATCATCCTCAAGGGTTAGAATCTGGTGTTTGCTTCTTTTTTTTTTCTCGGGCAACGCCACCCACGTTAACACTACGGGATGAACATACAAGTATTGCACAGTGCTCAACAAAATGCTGTGTGAAGCGACCCGCATGGATAGAACATCTGTCCGGCCTTTTTGTGTGCAGTCGGGCATTGACGCCACGCGCACCCTCTGTCTTTCTCTTTCTCTGCGTGTAGAAGGGAAAATGGCATTAAACGCTACGACATCACTACAGAACAAACTGGTTTCGCTACCTACTGATAAGTCTACATCTCTAAGCACACACGGCAGTCACAGTGATACACAAAGCAGTCCTCAGAGACTCCTATGGAATGACAAGTAGCTTTTTCATAATAGTGCTATCAACTACACAATAACATTGAAAACATTTAGAAAGTCCTCCTGAAGCTAGCATCGAGTATATGCAAGAGGTTCCTCCGAGATAAGAGACTTCATGGTTTTCATGGATTAAAACTTTGCTAATTGGACCCGTAGTAAAGGACATGATGGACTAATCGCCTACGCAGACCATTAACTTTACGGTTATTTCGCATTCTCTTGGTGTAGTCCGGTGCCAACGAGAAAACAAAACTGATGTGTTGGCTGAAACGTGATTTGTCATCATTGCTTTCTTTTGTTTTTCGTGTGTGTATTAAGCTGATCGAGCAGGTGGAGTTCTGGCTCCCCCTGCAGGTGTCCTGAAACGAAGCCCAACAATCGTCCAAAGAATTGTTCCTAAAGAAGTCGACAAGCTAGTTCAAAGACATCCAGTGCAAAACAGCAGCCACATAAAAGTTAAAATTGGCAGTAAAACATGGCTAGCTCTATTGTCACTGTGAGAAGGCAACGCAAAGCAAAGACTGCGATTCAGGGCACCATTGCAGCCAAAGACATTGTTCCCAATAAACCAAAAGCTACAACCACTAGCAAGTGGGAGTGTGCATGAAAAGAGGGTCTTTACACAAGTCACCTCTGGAAAATGGCAGTGTTTAGAAACTCGCTTCGCCTCCGTCAATATATTCACATACATTGACCCAAAAGTTTAACTCTTGATTTTCCTCTCCTCTGATTGAAGGCAAGGGGATCGTATCAGAAGAGACAGCCCCTGGTGTCAGTAGATCTCCCCCCCGTCCCAGCCTTTAGTAAAGATCGTAAAAAAAATCATGCAGTTTACGAAAAATAGTCAAGACGTTGAATTGCTCTAAAAATAGTCCTCTTAAAACCAGAGTCACGACTCTTTTTTTTTTTTTTTTTCTTTTTTTCAACGCCCTCTCAAAGAAAGATCGGACCCCGGCTTAAATGCGATATACTTCTAACAACGACAAGGCTGTTCAAAGTAAACAAAATATCGAGCTTAAGGACACAATGGCTACAGCTTGGTGCTTTTTTTTTTTTTTTTCACATGGGGTCTGTTTCGTTAAGGGTTGAGAAATGAGTCTTGGTTTTCGGAGGCAATATTTTCCATTTTCAGGAAAAGAAAAGGAGCCAGCATAAGTGAACGATGGCCTTTAAAACGAGGACCTATTTCACTTAAACTGCCAAATATGAAGACGAAAAAAAGATGCTAACTGGTTTAACTATTGTTTCTGGTAACAGTGTGCATCAAGCTAAACATATAGGTCCTCTGATTGAGAAATAAGTACAAAAAGTCGTAAGAAATCATGTGCTTGTATAATTTCCAGCAGCATAATTTTCCCTCAGAACCATAGTAGTTAATGGCCTTGTATTTTGGAGTTTTGTGTGTATATATATTCATCTGTCTTTTCCATGATGATCCTTTTGCTGAACTTAAAGTCAGACATCGTCCTTTACAATGTGAATATATTTCCACTAGTGTCTTGCAGGTTGGAATTTTTTTTTTAATATCTGGAATGCAATAAGGTAATAAGGTAGAATTTTTAAATCCTGGGATATATAATATTGGCTTTCCTCTATATCTGCATTTACATAATTTAAAATAGAACATCTTATTAAAAACATCAAGATATACACAGATTAGGAAACGGGTAACAACATACAAACACATAAACTAGAAATCATTTTTGTCTGCATACTTATATATACAACTGTGGTACAATAAATTCTTTCAGTCATGCGCTATCTATACAGATCATATTGCTTAAAAGAAGGGGGCATTTGGTCGGGCGGTGAAGGGCACAGAGATGGAGAACAAACAAATCAGAGAGGAACGAAACAAAACAAAGCAAGAAAAGTAGGGAACCTGATAAAAAAAGCAGAGGGTGGGATGTCGCAGGAAGTTTGAACAATTAGGATTGTTTGTGATATCAGGAGGTAAAGCTGAGGGGGTGGGGAGGGCGGGGTTACATGGATGGACCCATATATCACTGAGGTATTTACACATACTGGCTAAAGAGTACTACAAGGCAGGAGCTGAAAGGGCCCTGCCTATTTCTTGGTGGAGAGCTGAGCGTCCACCTCTTCCTCAGGCTTCAGCACGTGCCACTGGGCGATGGGTCTCCTGGGGTTGGCCAGCATGTCGGACCAGTGGCGCAGCTCCGTCCCCGAGCTGTTGAGGCCCACAAAGACTTTGCCGATGGCATCGTTCTTGCCGATCTTGTCATAGTCCAGAACAGTTATAACAACTTGCACTTTCTGTAGAAAGGGAAGGGTGGGAAGGATGAGAGAACGTAAATATAAGTCAAGGTGTCATCAGCATATAGACGGTTAATGCCCATGTTTGCTTTTGGGTGCTTTCAGACCTAGAGTTGTCTCCTTTGGTCTGAATCAGGGACTAATTTTGTTACAAAGTTGTATAATTGCCTAGAGTTGGTTCATGTTCTCATGGCAGCATTTACAAGCGGACCAGATCAAATTCCTTGTGTGAGAAAGCTGCTCTTGATTGGTCAGAATTTCCATGTGGGAAAAATCCAGGAGGTAAACAACACGTTGAAGAAGAGTACACTTGCAAGATAAATGTGACACTTTCTAATGTCACAATGGAGGGACAACTACGCAGGTTGATTTTAGCGCTGCTCATCGTGGACTATATTGCTGTCATTGTTCATTTTAGTCAAACATCTGTTCTATCTAATAAAATAAAGTTTTCAGTCTATTCATCTCACTTCAGCCATTTTTTTCAGCAAAAATGTATCTAGTGGACTGAAAAAGTAATTGATTATGTTATTTTAGTAGGCTAAATAAAGTTCAATTTGTATTTGTAATAATAATTTAAATAATAAAAATCGATACTTAGACAAGAAAAAAAAATCGCGATACTATGCTGTATTGATTTTTGCCCCACCCCTAGTGTTGGTTTGGTCTCAAAACCACTTTTTGAAGGTCTCTGTCTCATTTTGATCGCATTTTTACTCCGTCTTGTCTTGGTCTCAGACAAAGAGGACTCAGAATCTATTCTAAGACCAGTCAAAACCACACCTACGGAAGTATCACGGAATTGCCTGTTGAAAAAAGACGATTAAGTTGATTTTAGCTCCTTAGTGTTTGTTTGTTTCTTCTCATAGAAAACGAAGGAAAATTCACATATGCAAAAAGGCAAAAGGCATCCCCTTCTGTGATGCCTTCTGATTATTTTTCTCATCGTACACTCACACGTACACACATATACAGCAATAAATGTCGTGAATAAAGAGGAAGCTTTGTTTTCTTTGGGTGTTCATATGAAAATGTGGATCTTTCAGAATAATTTGAGGAGTGCATATTATCGTGACTGTGTCATGCAATGTGGGTCTTGCTCTGCCTTGGTTTTAATCTTGGCTTGGTCTTAACCCCTCAAAGTCTTGTATCAGTCTCGATACACTCTGGTCTTGGTCATGACTTGGTCTTGGTTTAGGTGGTCTTGACTACAACACTGCTACACGCTCAAAGCTGTTGTGTTCTACACTCACCCGTCAATCAGTGTTGGTTAATGTTTTATTTGGTGAAGTTTAAGGTCCTGTGGGTTTTGAGCTGCTCATGCTAAAGACTGTGTGTTTCTATTTCTTCCTAACAAAACATAAAGCTCTGTGTGGCTGAAAACTTTCCTGTCGAAAACCCATCGATCCTGAGTGGTTTTAACAGTATATTTAAAAGACCTGATAAACTGAGCAAAGTCTGCACTCACTGTAGAGTAGTACAATGTATACATTTGTGCATCAAGCTCTCTGAAACAATTCCTGGTTATTACTTTAAGTAATATACTAATGCAGAGAATGAGGTTCTCCTTCAGACATTAATGTTGATTAACAGTAAGTGACACTCCAGACCAGGCCTCGCTTATTTCCAGAGCCAAACACAGCAGAATGTCTGATTACTCAGAGGTCTAAGACTCAGCCTCGGCATGTGTTTATTCAAAGGGACGCCGCGGAGAGGAGTGACCTGGGCATCAATCTCTGGCAGAGAATATGAATTAGTGCACAAAGAGCCCTGATTAAGTTTCGATCCAGTGGCACACTGAGACAGGGATACTGCCACCTGCATGAGCTCAGAGCCTGTGTTGTTAAAGAGCATGCCTAATACGCCATGTAATGAAATACTGAGCAAGGTTCCCAGATGACTGGTTGGGGTTAGTTGGTCTTTAAAGGGACAGTTCACCCTCACATTGCTAATTGAATCACAGCTTTCTTTGGCTGCAAATTAGCAGGCTCTTTTGTTGATCATCAGCGACCTGTCAGTCTTGCTCTGCCGATTCTACTGTCCCGTCTGTGATTGATTTACCAATAATAATCACATTATGGACAACCATTCAAATCACATTTTAGAAAATAAGCCCAATATTTATTTATTATCTCCTAGAGGGAGATGAGACGACAAAATGAGATATCAAGCTCAGAAAGGAAATCTGTGTTCTCCCAAAATGTTAAACCATTTCTTTAAAATACACCGTTTAAATGTTTTCATCTTGGTTTGAAGAAAGGTATTCGCACATCAAGCTGCTCCCTTGTACTTTCGTGTGTGGGATGTGTGACATACGGTGCACAGGCTGTTGTCAGTTACTGCGAAAACACACCCACAGCTGATTAATTCCCCCACATCTGTGATACCTGTGCACACCTGTTAAATGGGCGGAGCACTTTCTGTTGAAGCTCAATGTTGGAAATAATGGTGCTGAACACTCTTGGCGAAGGTCCAGGAGGACTGAAACGCAAGTGTTACTAATGAATTGAGAAGCTGAGCAAGAGCAGTGTGCCAGATTTTCTGTTCAAAGCCAAAACATAACTGGTTATATTTTTCTAAACCCAAGCGGAGCTTATACGCATGCGCACACTCAGTGTTTAAATAGTAAGGTTTTAGCTAAATGCATGTGTTTGGGAAGTACCCAGCATACGACTGGATAAATAAGACTTAGATTATTCAGCACGAGTTGTGTGAGAGTTTGTAAACGATTGTTTTGACATAGCTTTACAGTTGGCCCCCATTTAATTAATTTCATAAAGAAAGTGTATGTTTTTTTTGGATTCTGTCTTCACTGTGAAGGCATGTTAGAAACACAATTTCAAAATTTCAAAGTAACACGAAATAAGTCAATGATGCTAGCTGTGTCTCAATTCAGGTGCTGCAGCCTTTGAAGGATGCGGCCTTTGCGTTCAACGTCGGCCATGTCCTTTGAAGACCTCATCAGCCAAACTGAACGGTCTCCGAAATGGGGCGGTCTGGTCTGCAGAGGATTTCCTGGTTGCATCACCAATTGTTCTCGCCCTGACCCGTTGGCGTTACTGTTATCTAATCGTCACCGGCGCCCAATGCATCTTGGGATAGGCTGGGCCATGAAGGATTAATCTGTTACATCCTCCAAATTCTGGGAAAGAAGGCTGCATTTCTCTGCAGCATTTGAAGGAGCCTTTGAAATGGAACAGCCTTGGTCGCGCCGATGTGAGGCAATCGGTCTTCAAATGCGGCCTTCGAAGGCTGCAGCCCTTGAATTGAGACACAGCTATAGAAATGGACCTTTTTGCAGGTGAAGCGTTCTCTGAAATTCTCGCCATTATCTACCATGCGCTGAAGTCTAAAACTCCATCCTATTTATTTTTGTTTTTACTTCACTGAACTGCATAAAAAATAATTTGTTTTAAACCTTTAATTTGTGTGTTGTTTGATGGTGCTTCCTCATGTAGTGCATTTTCATTTAATGGATTTTACCCTTTATCTAAGCCCTGTAAACTGTCTTTGTGTTTAAAATGTGCTAAATAAATTAACCGATTTTTGTATATATTCAAAGTGTCAGAGTTAAGTCTTCTATGACCGACTCAAAAACTAGGAGTGAAAACAGCCTAGATTTGCTGCGAGTATGTCAGATAGATATAGATTAAAACAAATGAATCCTTATAGTGTCACTGAGTGCTGCAAAGCTGATTGTGTGTGTACTCAGTCAATAGTGCTAAGAAATAGAGCAATTAAAAGCAGTGATAGTTATTCCCACGCAATCCCTGAGACAATTAAAATCTTTAGATTAATTACACAAACAGTCCCAAGGTCAAGTTTAACTCAAATCCAACACTCCGCCTCTGCAGATAAAAGCAGTCAATTTGCAGCTTTCTATAAGCAGTTGTATAATTCATCTGCCTGACAAATTGATTAACAAATTAAACTGTATTTGTTTCCCCAGAACATCAGGCGCAGGTAATACTGTGGGCTGTAATTAAAAATCGCCTCAGTTTTAAGTATTTAAAATCAGATGTGGAGCAGCATGAGGCCTGCGGAGCTGTCAGTGTTTGAATAGTCCATTAGTTTAACATTCACTACAGCCTCTTTAAGAAGCTGCTGTTTGACTGATTGGTCTCACTCAAATTAAGAATGTTTTTAACTCGCCTTCAGGAGAGCGTTCAATACAGCTAATCAATGATCAGTTTATGATTCAATCAGTGGCACTAATAATTATTTAACCTGGCTCTTAATGATGAGATAAGAAATACATACTTGTATCAGCAGCATTAAATAAGGGCTTGATGTGGACGGGGTTGATTGGGATCAACACAGTTTAAATTGAATCTGAGGCTCATGGACCCAAACCTGCGATTTGTGAGCTGTGACAGGCTTAATCAATTTGACTCAATTACTGTCTTGCCTGAAGAGATAATGTTGTTCATCGCTATTCCTTTCTGGCACTGTTTGTGCATTCTTCATCCTTTGCTTCATGACGTTCTGGAGAAATATTCATGCTTTACTTCTCCTTTGACTTTGATTCAATGCAGTTGTTGCACTCAAATCATTGTAAGAAATGCAACAAATAGCAGTGAGATACACGCCACAGGCAATAAGAAGTGCAGAGAATAATATCCACAGAGGAATTGGCTTGTCAAATTGCAAAACTGAGGCTGATTTAAACTGAAGTGCCTTTGATTATACTGTAATGATGAAAAGCCTCTAAACTGATTATTTGGCAAATGAGCTCCCACTTATCAATTGTTTCTATGCAAGCAAATGTTTGCTGGGTCTTACAGTACAGTCCGTCCCTTGTGTACAGCACCTTCGATATTTTATAAACAGCTCTGTGAATTGGTGAGTACGTACCTGGATTTGTTCAAATGGGACTTCAAAGCTAAAGGACTCGTTGTAGTAAGGGTTGAGGGTGTTCTTCTTGATTGTCGTCTTCTTCTTCTTCAGCCTCTTGCCGTTTTGCATCAGGTGGATCTTCACGTATGGATCTGCAGAGAAAAAGTAAAGAACATAATTTAACATTTGTGCCTCTCAAGATGCTCTTTTTTTTATATTCCTCCTCCATGTGTCTTTCCTTCAACAGATTATAAGAGTTAATCCTGCGTTAACTGATTTTTTGGCCACTTGGGGGCAGTAGAACAAGCTGTAAACACAACACTAACATATTATGGTAAATGGTAAATGGACTTGTGCCTTTCTAGTCTTCTGACCACTTTACACTGCTAGTCAAATTCATCCATTCACGCACACATTCATGCACTGGTGGCCGAGGCTACCTGCTACTCAATTTTTAACACACTCACACACTGATGGAGCAGCCACTGGGAGCAATCTGGGGTTCAGTATCTTGCTCAAGGATACTACTGGACGACCCGCTCTACCTTCTGAGCCACAGCCGCCCCAAGGGCTTATCACTTTGATATGAGAGCTGTACCATGACGCAAGTTCAACAGAGCTAAGCCTTTTTGTGCCTTTGCTCGCGCGACAAACCCTAAAACCCCACGAACAGTTAAAAGGTACCATGAAGGTGGTTATCGACCTGTTCTGTTATCCCAGGCTTTCTTGCTCAGACAGACACTCATGTTCCCATGAATCGAGTCAAGTGACACCTTTAAAACTGATCTATTGTGTGCCGCATACTTCTGCCTTTGAAGAATACTAAAAATTACTACCGTTTTTTTTTTAGCTTCTGCCTTGTCAGGACACAGTTAAGCATGAAAGGGGTAGAGAGAAGGGATGACATGCAGCAAATGGCAAAGGGCTGGAATCAATCCCACGGCCGCTGCGGCAAGGACAATTGTACATCCCTTTGTAGAAAGGGCGGGGGACTACTGATCCACTCGGCGCCCTAAAAAGCAACACTGTTGGTTCAATTAAGATGAGAGAGGAGCGCTGGCTTAAAACTACTAATTGTGTAAATTCACCAGTGAACATATTTATTGTATCACTCTGTTCATTTCTAATGCAACAACTCCACAAACTTCAGCTCTTAAACTTTAGACGTGATGTAGCAGATTTAAACATTATACTGAATTTACGCGCTGACACTGTCTCATAATGACAGATTTGTGAAAATCACTTTAGTTTTTGGGAAAAGTGAAAGTGAAATGAATTATCTATTATCAATTTCCTTATTAGTGTTTTATTTGCTGTAATATACCAGGAGTGTAAAATGAACTTAACGGTATGTCTTGCTTTGAAGAAATTATAATATGTTCTGCATCACTGATACTCTGAGGTCCCACGGCAAAAATAAATAAATAGGGACGTCGGTGGCTTAGTGGATAGAGCAGGTGCCCCATGTACAAGGCTGTTGCCGCAGCGGCCCGGGTTCGACTCCAGCCTGTGGCCTTTGCTGCATGTCATTCCCACACTTGTCTTTCCTATCAATTAAAGGCAAAACTGCCCAAAAAAATCTCTTAAAATAAATAAATAACTGTTTGATAAAAACAGTTTGTGCTGCTGTACCTGCATGGCTTCATTCTGTGGCATCACGGTACATCCACATTTACAAATGGAGTTATGTTTTTGGCCACCTGATGCACATTAGTCCAATGTTTACTTTCTTTTTAACTTTTTGGTGTACCAACTTCTGGCTCTTATGTCGCTAAATGCTCCACTATGCTAACCAGCTCTTGCTTACTTTGTCTGTAGCGTAATGTAGGTTTTTGTTGCCTGCTGTGTTTGAAATCAACACTGATGAAAACCTGAGCCAAAACCGTAACGTTGTGGGACCATCCATCCATTTCCATCCACTTATCCAGGACCACGTCGTGGGGGCAGCAGGCCAAGCAAAGCACCCCAGACGTCCCTCTCCTCAGCAACACTTTCCAGCTCCTCCTGGGGGACCCCAAGGTGTTCCCAGGCCAGATGAGATATGTAATCCCTCCAGTGTGTTCTGGGTCTACTCCGGGGCCTCCTACCAGTAGAACGTGCCCAGAACAGCTCTAAAATTAGGCGCCCAGGAGGATCCTGATCAGATTCCTGAACCACCTCAACTGACCCCTTTCTACACGAAGGAGCAGCGGCTCTACTCCGAGCTCCCTCTGGATGTCTGAGCTCCTTACCCTATCTCTAAGGCTGAGCACAGCCACCCCACGGAGGAAACTCATTTCGCCCATTTGTATCCACAATCTCATTCTTTCGGTCACTACCCAGAGCTCGTGATCATAGTTGAGGGTTCTGACGTAGATGGACCAGTAAATCGAGAGTTGTGGGTTGTTAAACCAAAATAATGAGCTGAAAGAAGCTAAAGACCTCCACAAAGCTGAAGGATAATTCTCTGCGACAGCACCATTATGAGCAACATTTTATCCATTGTTAATATAAAAACATTGATTACAGCAGCTTTAAACAAACCTTCAAACCTACAGTACTGATATTTTTGACAGTCCTTGAGTGATACCTCCAGAGCAAGTGATGGGCAGTGGTTATAAGTGGCCATGAGAGTCCTGTGTGTTTACATCACTCAGCTAACCTTCCCAATTCAAGAGACTCATTTTCATCTGTCCGAACATCATCTCAAGTGGCACCCGAGTGTTCTGCTTCTTCCGTCCTCATCCACTCTCTGGCAATCAGGTGGAGTGTGTGTTGGAAAACAGCAAACCGCCCATCGCTTTCATTTACGGCGTGACGCTACTCCTCCTGATTTGTTTATATTCTCCAAATTGTCATCAAAATGAAACTGGAGAAGAGGAGAGTTGGCGTCTTTGTTTGGGCTCCGAGAATAAACTGACACGAGGGTGGGCAGCAATCGTCTTTCAAATTGAAATACCAAGTCTTTTGGCTTTAATTGGGCCATTAAGGGGACAAGGTGAGGCTTTTCAAGTTGCACAAAGACATCCTAATCAGTCCAAAATGTGGGCAGATGAAGAATGGAATAAGTTCCTCTGTAATTTTCAGAGGCGTATAAAAATTATCCAAGAGAAAAATGAGAATTCAATAATTACTGTGGTTTAAAGAATATGCAATCTTCCTATTCAATCACACTTTTTCCTCACTAAATACAATCTATTGATGCAGTTATGTGTTCTTTATTGATTTAGAAAGTCAGAAACGCACATTGTTACACATCATTTAAATGTTACTGAGGAGGAATAGACATCATCTTTTAATTGTTGATTAGAGCTGAAGGTCTTATACTTCCTGTTAATACATGGGACATTGTTACAGTCAACTTTGCAGTATGCAGCAGTCTGATTTCTTCATGTATATGAAGAGCATTAATAGATAATCATGGCTGATTTCTTAGGCATGTATCTGGGTAATCAGGTTTCTATTTGTGCACATACGCATAAAGACTTCACAGAGTTAAAGCATTGCTGTTTACAGAAACCTGATCACTGACCTGAACACAGATTTACAGTTACTAGGTTACAGTACGTGTAAGTGTATCGTCCAATTTTCCAAGCAACCTGATTTCTCTGGGTTACCTGGTTTCTTGGGTGCGTGTCAACATACTGAATGTAGAAATTACAGATCTATAAATGGTCACTAGATGCTGCCCTAAGAAAAACCATTGGTTTTATTGAAGTGAACATAAAAACTTTCACCTTCTCTGTCAAAGCATAGAATAAATATTTATTTCCTAGAATAAATTATGGCCTCAGTAGTTTTTACTTGTTTTTAGCAGAATGATAGTAAGTAAAGTGGAAAATGATTTTGGTGAGATACGACCTTATAGGTCATTTTTTACGAGCACAAAGTCAGACCCATATTTACGTTTTTTGTTAGGCGGCGACCTCTAGTGGTCATAGTAATTATTACAGAAGCAAAAGAAGGAAGTCAGGCAACGTAGTATAAAGAGCATCAAGTCCATGTAGGGCAGGAGGAGGGGGGGTGGACAGGACAAACAAACACAGGACTTTCATCCAGGAGACTGCTGTTTGTGTCCCATAATGGAGCATCACGCACTACAGGATATTTTCAAGATTATCATGGCAGAGGGACCATGACTGCAACACCTCACAGCAGACGTCAACAGAACGGAAACTGATGTGGCGCAACAAGTTGTTGTAAAGTGAACAATGCTTTGCAATGAGATAAACAAAAGCAGAAGGCTTAAAGAGTCTGGATAAGAACCGGTTTGGAGACAGGTTAACACTGGTTGTCTATTCTTCAACAAGATCTGAAGGTGAGATTTTAAGTGTCAGTTTTAATACCTGTCAACAGTACTGTGCGACTGTAGCTAACGGTAACGTCAAGGACTAGAATGTTTACCATCACTTGAAAACACTGCCAGTTGTTCTGAACTGAGGTAATCATAACCGTAATCATCCAGATTCAGATTCCTAAATATCAAACATGTTTGAAATTATCAGGGCATCCCTAAGGTGTCTGTGATCAGGTTGGGGGGTTTAAGACACCTCTCACATCACCGTATAATCTGAGCCAAACATCTGTGTTGACCCAGACTGGATTTCTCCTCCAGCTGTCAGGTGGGGTGAATTGGGGATAAATCATCCCAAAACACCTGCAGTCTGAGCCCGGCTTAAGCCAAACCATGATCCTTTTTTCGAAGCCTAACCAAGGAGCTTTGCTGCCTAAACCTTATCACGTAATTTTGATGCAACTGTGACCTTCTGACAACTTCAACCACGTGTTTAAAACGGCAACCGTTCATTGTTGTAAAGGAACAATTCTGTCATTCACAGTTAGGGGTTCCTATATAGAAAACGCTCCAGTGCATCGTAATCAGAGGATAGAAAAATACGACCTGTGTAGCCGTATGGGTCGACGACTTGTTGTTTTGTGCGTGTGTTTGATTGACATGATTATCAGCTTCTTAAAGTAAGCTGTGGAGGCTTCCTCTTTGCCCCTCACAAGTGGTTTTCTACACTTTGAGTTTATCAACACTTATTATGACATAAATATGATGGAACTCTGCAAAACAGCAAAAACAGCCATGACTCATTATAAACAAATGAACACAAATGAAAATAAATGAACACATAAAACAGGCCGTGATTTGCAGTTTAAAAAAATGTCGACCAGATTGTGCAAAACTTTGGTTCCACATGTGAAGACTGCATAATGACGCTTAATGATCTCCAATCTCCAAGCTCACTAACATGACGACTATACAAGCTATAGGGGAAAATCTAATGAAACCACTTTGTGTCATTTATCATTTAAGACAACACGCTGCTTGAGAGAGACAAAAACAAATAACCACAATAATCTCGGAGATGCTAATGAGGTAGTCCCTCGCCTGAGGCTAACAACATCCCCCCTAACTACTGAACCTTGGAGCTGTGCACTGAAATGAATAAGGACTAAGACTCTGGATCAGAGCTTATAATTAGTTGTTGAAACACTGCTTGCTCTGATAATCTGGTTTTATCTCTGGATCCCATATGCACAAAGTCTTTATAGTGTTTCATGTTTTTTGATGTGTGGGCGACACTGGAAAATATCTCTGTTTTTAGCTGGAACATTGTGGGATTTCTAGCAACGGCAAATACTGAACAAGCTTAGCTCCCTTAATCTTTTATCCAATTTAGGGGGATAAGGACCTGATTGAAGACTTGTGGGCTCGACCAGGGCGGCTGAGATGAATATAGAGAGAAAGCCACACAAACAGAGTAAGAGGGAGAAAAGCGGGGGGAATAAATAGATGACAGAGACATGAGTGAAAAGGTAACAGGCTCCTAATAGAGTGGGTGGCCATTATTACTCTCCTGCTGAGAAGAGCTGGAGTGCTGGGATGAGAAAAACAGTGGATGAGGGCTGTTGTGTGCGTGTTGTCATAATAAATCCAACAGTATCTAAATGAGGAACTTCTCCAGCCTCGACTTGTGGGTTTCAAACAGCAGTGTGAGCCCTTTAGACACTGGTTTTATTCGTCAGATCAGTGTCTCAGATTCAAAACTTACACCTCAAAGCTTTAAAGTTTGGAACTTTTGTCAAGTTAAGTTAAAATCTTTCAATTCTTAGTTCTGTCGAGTTCCTGCACTGAACTCGCACAAATCAGTCGCCATTACTGTCACATTTAACTGCCCTTGGATTATCTGCATGAATGAAGCTTCTGCAGGTTTTCTTTGTTTGATCAGCCACGGGAGGCTTTTATGTTCATAGAAACTCCTCTGTTCTATTTCTGCTCATTTCAAGCTAATCTAGGCGTAGGCAGACCTCTGTCTCATCAAGTTCACACAAGTCTGAAGAAAGTCAAGCACAAAAGCTGGGATGGTAAAGGGCAATGAGGGTCTAGACGAGGAATCCGTGATTTCTGCTCCCTGAATTAGGAAAAAAACCCAACAAATTTAAAGACATTTCAAAATGGGAACGGTAATCACATTTTATGTTTGCGAACACAATCAAGGAACAATTGTTTGTATGCTGAACTCGCCCCGTTACTGTTGCCCATCAAGCTTTTCCTTCTTGCACGTCACATATGCAGTTCACAATGATAACGGTGGCATTTTTGAAACAATGGGTCCTTGATTTAAGGCAGAGGTAGACAAAAGAAGGCTTCTCATTTCCAGCCAATGACTATTGATTTTGCCGGCTGAAATGACAACTGTCGCTGGCAGTATCATCAGCCATAGCTATGGCAGGGTAATGTTAGCTTCCTGAGATGAAAACTCCGTCTCTGACTCACTCACAATAAAACAAGAATCATGTAAAGTAGGATCCTGAATGTATGCACTTGATTGCTAAACACATGTCGGGCAAGAAGTCAGTGCTCTCACTAGTTGATGATACATGTAAGACACATGGGAATGAAGAAACAGAACTGGTCTTGTATTGCAGAAAAAAGCCATAAAATCCTAGTAGTATAAATAGCCTTTGATATGGAAAAATATAACAACTTGGACTGTTATTTATCTTACAAACATATTTGTATTTTCAAACAGCTTGCTCTTACAAGAGAAAAGAGTTGCGAGTCCAGATGCTGGAGTGTAAATTCCGACAAATCCATTAAAGATCAGGACAGAGCTGCTAACGGTGGAGGAATACTACACACTGGATGCTCCAGTTGTGAATAGCGCCTGTTAACGTACCCTGCAACCACACAAAAGTTAGTTAGTTAATGAAATGGGAACTAGAGGCCTTAGGAATGACTCTACGTTACTAGTTTGGTCAGTAAGCTAGTTAGCAGAGCATGCTAACAATTGCAATTCAGACTAGAATTGATAAACACACAGTATAAATCTTTAACTTTTGCATTTTTGGGCTTTGGAAAGAAGGAAAAAAAAGACAGAAGATCTGTATAACCAGCACAGCTTCAAGGTGAGCACCCAAAGTCAATGTCACCAGTTCAGTATCTGAAACATCACCTCTTCTGTTGCAGAGATATGCCGTTAAATAATGGCCAGAAAAGTGTTTTTGCAGAACTTTATGATGTCACAGTGAAGTTGACCCTTGACCTTTTAGATATAAAATGTCACCACTTCATCACAGCATCCTCTTGGATATTTGTGGGAAGTTTTGCCATAATTAGTGTATGAGTTTTTGAGTTACGGCCAAAAACATGTCACGCTGACCTTGACCTTTGACCTTCGACCAGCAACTTCTAACCAGTTCATTCTTAAGTCCAAGAGGACATTTGTGTTGAATCTGAAGAAATTCTTTTATGGTACTCTTGAGATATCATGTTCACGAGAATGAGACAGACAAGGTCAATGCGACCCTGACCTTTGATGTATGACCACCAAAATCTAATCAGTTCATCGTGGAGTCCCAGTGAATGTCTGTGCCAAACTTGGGGGGGAAAAAAAACAAAAACAAAAAAAACCTCAAGGTGTATTTGAGATATCATGTTTGCAAGAATAAGTAGGCTGCAAGGTCACATTGACCTTGATCTTCGAACACCATAATCTAATCAGGTTATCGTTGAGTCCAAGAGGATTTTGTGCCAAATTTTAATAAACTCCCTCAAGGTGTTCTTGAGGTATCACATGCAAATAAAACGAGACAGACAAGATCACCGTGACCTTAACCTTTGACCACCAAAATCTCATCTGTTCAACATTGAGTTCATTTGAAATTTGAAGAAAAATATCCTTTAAGGCGTTCTTGAGATATCACATTCACAAAAACGGGACGGCAGGATGAACAACCCAAAAAAGCTTCTGGCTATAGCTGTCATTAGTGCGGAGACATAAAGTTTTGTCAACAAGTGCTGTTTTTAATTGTTGCGTACCGGCCCACACACCCTAAAAATACTAAAATGGAAAGTAACTTGTACTTTGAGTAATTTAATAACCAGGTGCTTTTTAACTTAAACTTGAGACGGTTTCTTAAATGGTAATTTTCACTTTTACTAATGTGAGTTTTTTTATGGGATTAATGGTCAACTGTAATAATGATATGTATCATTGCTTACAGCTGTACATGCAATATAACAGTGGATGCTTTAACATGTTCAGTACATGTCAGGTATCCTCTCATAACTGTGCCTGAATAAACACAATACAGCAGCTGAATGGGATTATGCAAGATAACCCTTTCTTAGGTTGGGGAAAAAAGGAAAACACACCTGTGGCGCCACATCACTGCTATCCAGACGCCGCTTATCTTTCTGGCCAGCAGATGAGAGTTTGGCATTATTGAGTTCTGGGAGGCTCGCCGTACCTCATATCCGGGCCCATTTTAGCGTCTTATCCCAGACGGATGTAATCTGTCCCATTTCATGGATGAATAACAGCGCTCCTGATGCAACAGCGCTTCCTCATATATGTGTACAGCAAAGAGGCTCGACTCCGCTATCCTGAGGGTTACTCATCTGACTCCTGGATCTCGGCCATGGTTTTATGAGGCGATGCACTATCAGCCGTCCATACATTTCCCCCAGGAGGCTAGAAGTAGGTTTCTGGATAAGTGATGAGCCCTGAGCCAAATCTGCTGCAGAGTTCAGCCGAGCTACAAAAGCTGTCTAATTTTAAAGTGGTTACTTACAGTTTGTGTTTCAAGCTGTGAATAACTGCCAGCTGTGACTCATCTGGATTATTTTGGTGAGGGGAGTGCCCCTTACAGTTAAAGCTTCACTACTATTTTATGTGCATAGACACACAACACCACACAAAAGGAATTTGTTTCTCAAATATTCCCCAGTTCATCGAGTGTGGCCGCTGCGGGCGCTGGCAGAGTTGTGCCAAATGAACACCAATACAAGCAGGGTTAAATATAGCCTGGCTGTCATCTTAGCTTTCCTCCCATCATTTTGGATTTGCCATGGGCGGGTGAATCCAGGGGTGACTGTCAGTTTAGTTTTACACACTCGACTCAGCAGTGAGTGGCACACAAACTGCACCAACACACGTGTTTACAGTGAAACTCTGAGGTGCGGACCCACATACATGCCTCCACAAAGACCTCTGTGAAATAGTGTTGTAGTCTCGTTTGGACAAAGAGAACCTGAACTGAAAGCACAGAAATCCTCCTGTAATTCCTCTGCTTCTTATTATCTGCATCTGAATTTGTATATAGAGAAATTCTGAGAGAAATCAGTGGTGGAAAGAAACTACATACATTGACTAAAGTACTGTGCTTAAGTTCAAATTGGAAGTTATTCTACAGTACTTGAGTATTTCCATTTGACAATACTTTATACTTCTACTAGTGATGTCAAATATATCAATTTATTGATAGATCTCGATTCCAAATATTTGAAACTGCTTCAGTACTCATTTTCTGCAGTATCCATACACTGATACCAGCTGCTTACTTCTTGTTAATGTTTACTACAGTCATTCTGCTGTTCTGTGACAAGTTGTCATCATGTTGTACCCGTTAGGTTTATCTTTTCATAAAAAGTTTAAATTTCATGCCCTCAATGTAAATTCTCCCCACGGCATCAAAAATGGTATCGAATATCAATATTTTTAAAGGTATTGTATCAAAGTCATAGTGAGGTTATACAGAGGTATGTAGGTGTGTATTACAGAGGCTAAGCCTAGACTTAAAGCCACTGAGGGGCTGCATAGACAGGCTACTTACTAAATGGCGCTCGCCTGACCTAACCGACCGCTGCTCATCAGATGAAAACGAAGAGTCCACTTCTTCTTCTTCTTCTTTGATGCATAATTTATTTATCACCTTTCAAAGGTAATCTGGAAATCCAGATGCCCCGCCCCTAGCAAATCGAATTTGCACTGCACAGGAATCGCCAATCGGACCAATCAGATCAGTCTATCTGACAGAGGCGGGCTCTGGGCGGGCGTAACATGATGAGGACAGCGCTGCGCCATAGGAGTTGAAAAGTAAACAGCCAAGATGGCAGCTGCTGAAGGACCGCGTCCATTCAGTTTAGCTTTGGAAGAAACGCTAAGCCAACTACACTTATCTTTTTCCTTGAGAGAGGAACAGAAGACTGCCCTAGAAGCCTTCGCTTCCAGGAAGGATGTCATTGCTGTTTTGCCGACGGGATATGGCAAAAGCATAATATATCAGTTTGCCCCACTGTTCGGCAAACAAATGGGGCTTAGTGCAGTGAATATGTCACCTTGTTTTTTGCTCTGATTGGCCATCGTGCTATCCAATTGCGTGCAGCGGCATTTAATATGCCTCAGTTAGTGCCACCCCTTGGGTAGGAAGGGTGTATCAGTGAGGGCCAGACTCAAAATCTTTCTAGATTTGAGTCTGGATTTCCAGGCTATTTCAAAGGTACAAATTTTCACTATTACATTGAGCAGTACACCTGACTTAATGTGGCCCAGCGTTGTGGTCAAAAAACTATCTGTGCTCCCCATCTAGCGACCTACCTATATTGACAGACACCGATGACAAAAGCAACCTACATATATATTTTACACTTGGGACCGCTCCTATACTGTGTATCAGCACTCACGGCATGCCTCTTCTCCAATCAGGTTACTTGGTCAGCGCTAACTGAGTCTGAAATGAGCCATTCTGCAAAGTGCTTTTCCTTTTAAGTATATTTTAATGCTAAAAGTTCTATACTTTTACTAAAGCAAGCTTTAAACTGTGCTATTCTACTCAAGTAAAAGATCAGAATGCTTCTTCCACCACTGAAAGAAATCGACACTGATAAAATAACTTTTGGATTCCATAATCACTTTCAGATTGCCTCCTTCTCTTGGGGCACGTTCATCATCTTAATGATTCCTCTGGCCCGTTGCTTTACTGACTGGGAGAAAACCTCTCACTCCGACCATCCAGGGGAACAAAACAAATAAACCTTCCAGCCGAGAGGCTCTGTGCTGAACTGGAGCTCCAGGTCAGGGCAGCGCGGCTTCATTACCACCGACACCGGCACCTGTGTGCTCTCATAACTCCCCCACTGTGGGCCATTACCTGGTTATGTGCTGCCTCACAGCCCTCTGGGAAGACTTCAGAGGTACAAAGAAGGTGGGACAAAACACTTTTCCTGCCACCACCTTTATAAACCCACACATCCTCATTCTGAGTCGCTTCCAGACACTTAGCCTTTGTGTCCGACACAATTTTGACTCTGACTCACCTTTGATGGCGCCCCATGCCAGGGATACACTACAGTAGCTTCAAATACTGTGAAACGTACCATTTTAAACGGACAATAAGTGAAACTGTCACTGCTCTTCAGCGCAGAATAACACCACACATCTGTGGGAGGGTGAGAGACTTGCTGATGACTTTAACTGCTGCTGCAATTACTAGCTTTAATAAGTCACTTTCTAGTCTTTAGTCTGTTTCGCAGACTGTAAAACGCACCGCCCACTGGAGATTCCAGACCCTTTAAAATCTGATTGCCTACAACTCAACATAATGGATATGTATTGTAACTAGACATAGCTGTGGTGTCGGCTACAGCGGGGAGAGGAAATCAACTTGTCTGCAGTGAGGCTGGGATTATTTTGAGACGACAGCTAAAGAGCATGGTGCACGGCGCATCACCGCACTTAAGTAGCAACAATCCTGAGGGGAAAAGAAGCGACTGTACTTTTTTTAAACTAACAATTAAAAAAGTCTGTTTTTTTGCGAGAGACACAGCGTGGATGTAGATTTGGAGGGATGTTTCATGAGGAGCCAATCAAAAGAATTATTTCTGATTATACATTGGTTAATGATAATACCCACATCTTCCTCTGTGAGCCATAATTAGGCATGGTAAACAGGATGACAATAGAGGAGAAGGCTGATCCCAGGCCATCAATTACTTGTCCTCCTCCTTAAGCTCTGGCTGAGACGCCCCGTAGTTGGAGGCTAATTATTGTTATTACAGACCTGCCCATTATTTCATCCATCTGCTACACTTTTAAGTCCATTCTGTGAGCAGAAAAAGAAGCTGCAACTAACAAAAAATCAAAACACAAAGTGCAATTCGGAGTATATTCTGGTTGTGTGTAATTAGAAACGTGCACTGTGCCATTACTGCATGCTAATAATTCACCCTGGAACCCACAGACCAGCGCACACAGATAAAACATGCTCCAATTAAATGTGACATACAGTGTGTGGTGTCAAACTGTCTGGCTTCCCTGCTATTCCTCCTCTCTGAAAGAGAGAAACCTGGCCTTCAAAGTGAACAGATTAACACCTTTTTCTCATACTGGCTGGTCGATGTGGCTGACAATCCCGCGATGCAAATGGGCACAGGTGAGCGCTAATGCCAGTAGCATAAAATGGCAGCAGAGGAGGGTGTTTTTTTTCTTCTGCCAAATGGCTGCTTGCGCTGGTCTGGTAGATGAAAGGGAGCTGTGAGCTTTTAATGTGCGCTGTGTTACTGTACTGCAGGATGTTTAGGCTTATATGGAGAGACTGGGCTGTCAGGCAGAAAGCAAGTGGACCCAGGTGTATGGTAATTGCAGCAGAAAAGAGTCGAGGCGGGAGGGAAGTGCACACCAGGGAATTTAAAATGAAACCGATGAAGAAAGTCAAAGGCGAGGCAGCGGGGAGGGGAAGGGCTACTTGTGTTTCTGAGTGTGTGTGTGGGCTCTGTGTGTGCATGTTGAGTGTGTCTGATATAATCAAAAATTAGGGACGGAATATGGCGTAATGTGTTTTATCACATTTCGTCAAGTTAAATCAAATAAACGTATTCATAGAGCACATTTGAAAACAATAAATGCTGACCACAGAGAGACGAGAATCACAAATAAAAACAGACATAACTGTGTAAATGATGAATATTACACTTGAACCTCACTGTTATAAAGCAGCAAAACAATAAGAAGGATTTGACTTTAGCGATGGTTCTATAACATATCCAAAAACCTCAATAGAGGAGAAAAGAGGACTGTGAAGCCAGGGGAAACAGGGCAACATGAAATGCAAATTTTGCAAAGTGAGTTTGACGTCAATATGTTTTTAGCAGTAATATTAAGCTGCATCATTTCACATCACTTCATGATTGGTTGGTTCGCAAATGTGGGTCGTAGCAGCAGCAGTCACCTTTAGGGACTTTGCTCCTACATTTCTGATTCTGTTTCCTTACCGGCCCTCTCTGTCTGTCATTCAGGGTGCACAGGAGAGCATGCAGGCTCACTGGCCAATCACAACCATGGAAGGTAAACTTATAAATGTATTTACCTTAAAACATGACACACAATGTGATAAACACTTGCAGTCTATAACTGACTGCTGTACATATGTAATCAGCCCTCAGAGACTCTCACTGAGTACCACACTCACTTTGGGGCTGGGTGGTAATGTTTAGAAATCCAGAGGGAGTGGGTGGGAGCAGGAGTAGGAAACAAACCCAGAGTGCCTTCTCTTGAATATAATGGAACTAGATGACACACTTGTGTTGGTCAAAGCGGCAAAAAAAAAAATGCATCTGAAAAACTCAACAGCAAGGTCTCTTTTGCAATAGAAAGTATGGATCTACTGCTAGCTCACCTAGCACCACTGAGCTAGCTAATGTGACAGCTCATCTGAGGAGGACGTCATTAATGTTTTCATCTCATGCTGTCACAGGCATAAGGCTCTCAACCATGAGTAGATGCACACTTCCTTCTGCGCAGTGCTACAGTTGGCAGGTGTAGTTCAGTAGGAAGAAAACAGTTCCTACCAAGTCATGATTTCTGGAAAGAGACATTGCTGTTGAGTTTTTCAGATGTATTTTTTTGGCACTTTGAGCACCACAAGCTGAGTGCCATCTAGTTCCATTATATTGGAGAGAAGGCAGACATCTCTACGACTGATATCTCCAACACTCTGCAACTCAACTTTAAGGATGGAACTAAAGATAATACTTATTTCAAAAAATCCAACCAAATTTAATGTGAAATAAACAGAGTTAGAAAGCAAAAAGCTGTCAGGGCTTTTAAACCCAGACAGGAACAAAACTCTGGGTGAAACAATTGGGGACAAAATGTAACTTTCAGTAGTTGTTTTCCAAGATCCAGTCCAATCCAAACCGTAGTAAACATTAATGCCTTTGTGTGCTTGTCTTATGCTGTGGAGTGAATCAGGTATGTTTGGATTTAAAGCTGCAGGATGAACACAGTTGGCTTTGCTATGCACATTCACCCACATTGCTGAGTTGCCCCCACAGGAAATACACAGTCTC
Organism: Epinephelus moara; assembly: GCF_006386435.1. Lineage (NCBI taxonomy): Eukaryota > Metazoa > Chordata > Actinopteri > Perciformes > Serranidae > Epinephelus > Epinephelus moara. The sequence continues at coordinate 27,311,622 of NC_065528.1, read as the reverse complement.
ACAAAGTGAGATTTATTCATTTGTGCCTCACAGTACGACATTAAGACATTAGTGAAGAAAACAAAGACTCCAACTGTCAATTCAGGATCATCCTGGGACTGTGATGCACATCTATCAAGCTTTTTTGTCCTAAAGGGATAGTTTGGATTCTTTGAAGTGGGGTTGTATGAGGTATTTATCTGCAGTCAATGTATTACAGACAGGACTCCAAAGTCCTACCTTCCCCTAAGAGAGAGTGTAGGTGTCATCCTGGACAGGAATTGTCCTCTGAGGCACACATCAAGAATGTTAGTCGGTCTGTATACTTTCATCTAAGTTATATTAATTGTTATCGCTTAAACCGAACAGCAGCGCTATCGCCATTCTCATTCACACTTTGGTTACATCTCGTATCGATTACTGCAACTCTGTCCTATTTGGTCTCGATCTCAAGTGACCACAATCGGTTTGGTATCTACACACCCTCCTGTGCTCTTAGATGACCTTCTGCAATCCAACTCACGTCACCATCTGCCCGCAAATCTTCTGTAGGTCATACACGGACTATTGATACCTCATATTGCCCCACTTTAAAATATCTGAACTGTCCCTTTAATGAAATAATGGTCCCTCTGCTATTGATGGAAACAGACTCTGTGTGTTGCTCCAGTGGGTGTTTGCATGTACAAGAATTTCCACCCCTCCTCTGCCCTCACAAGTGGCACATTCTGTTACCATGACATCAGACCCGCTATTCAGACTCCACTGTATTGTGATAAATGTCATCTATTGATCTTAATGCTACATGTGGGGGCTGCACCACAGCAGGAACATGTTTCATACTTCTCATGATATTGTCCTCATTAGTGCATGCTCCAAGCATAACTGGCTGAATGTGTTTCCTTTGCACAACATCAGGTCTGAACAGAGCAGCTTCTTAAGGATCTGAAGTCAACTTTTAAGATTATTCTGGGGAAAAACTGTAGTCGTGACCAGTGATGTGTGTTTGGGTGGTTGTTAGAAAACAAGCAGGGTTCTAGGAGAGGAAAAGTGTGTGCTGCAGTGCATGTATAATTACAGACAAAGTGCCTGTCAGATTGAACGTCAGTGGGAACACACACATTCACACAACATGTAATTGTTCTCACCTGACAAGCCTCCCACATCCATTTTCTTCAGGTTTTTGGCCTCAAGGATGACCACGGTCAACTTGCCAGCAGTGGGGACGTATCGCAGAGAGAAGCAGATATCGCCCAGCTTCTCTTGCTGTTGGAGAAAGCAGAGGGATCGCAGAGGTGAGAACAGTTTTAACCACTAAATTCAAATTTACTGCATCAGATGCTCGCAGCAGATGCTCACCGAGAGGTTAGATGAGGGTAAAGATAGAGCAAGTAAATTCCCCTCCAAAGCACATTAGAAATTGTTCAGTCAACCAAATCTGATGTTCTAGTTTAGCCTTTTCAACACATTAGAGGAGCTGATGTTCATGCTCTCCACACGCAGAAAGGATAATTTTTAAAGGGCAAAGTCAGTGTTTTCAACCTGGACCCTATTTTCAAATGTTTTGGTGTCTAACTGACTACTGGGAACAACAAGTTTGAAAACTGGCCCAGTATTAGGTGAGAGGGCTGCAGCCAGCAGCCGTGAAACAGACTGCATTGTCATCAGTTGGGGCAATCATACACCGTCAATTTACGTTCACTGAAAATCCTCGAATTTGTCATTGACAGGATCAGATTGTTATCGTAACTAGCCCTTTTTAAATAGGAATTGTGCAAATTTGCAGGAAAGCCCAATCAGTCTTTTTTCAGCATTGGCAGTATAAACACAAAATCGGGGAGTGCAGCAAAATGCCGCCTACCTACTTTTGTTTATACAGAATGTACCTTTTTCGGGGCAATGGGGGGCGTGAGCAAGTAACAAAATGTGTAGCTCAGCGTGTGACGTAAACAGTGAGAGTTAATGGCCTCTTCGTTTGCGAGGACAAGGAGGGCGCGCAATTCCTTGTCTCCCCAGTTCTCATCTTTACAGCGTCTGTCAGGTTTGCGTTTCCCTCTTGCTACTAGCTGCTCGCTAATTCCTGCTATCAGCTGTTTCCTCTTTATCCACCGCTAGTGGGTCGCACGTGCGGCGTCATCAACAGCTCCTCCCACAAGTCTTCAACAGCCCCTCTCGTTGTGGAAGGCGGCCTCAGTCTATTTAAACTAAAAGGGTTCGGCCAATATGACTACCCTACGAGGCGGAAAATTGGGCACCTCGGATCAATTCGCCAATCCGGCTTTGTGTGTCTAAACGCTCGCAGCTTGCCGGCAAAACGGCCCAACATTCATGGAAAATCTGGCAGTGGAAAAGAGACTAGTGTTTGACAACGTAATGGAAAGGATCCCTACAGAGATAGACCTTTAGTAAAATCCTTTTTGTTTAACCAGAAAAAGTCAGAAATCACTACTGCCAGACTCCATTTAAAAATACAGTAATTTAAGTGTGTATGTAGTCAGCATATTTTTACATTTGACTGAGTGAATTAAGGGTTTATGTCAACGAAACTAGAGTTGGTGATCGTTGGAAAGGTGGAGAGACAAATTAAGACAGTGTTTGTGAGTTTCATTTTGTTTCTATTGACTTTAAATAAAGTGTGTTTTGTGATAATAAAACTGCTGTTTTTTTAAATGGAGTCTGGTGCGCTTGGCGACAGTGATTTCAGGGCTGTTTCTGGTTAAACAAAAAGGTCTATCTCTGTAGGGATCCTTTCCAAATTACCGTCACACTTATAAGAACAATGTGAGCCTGTCAGTGACAAAAACAACCACTTTTAGTAGACGTAAATTGATGGTGCATAATTGCCCAAAGTGTTACACTGCTGCCTGTATTGAGGATGCTGTCTGCAGCACTTTCCCTCAGTATTGGACCAATTTGAGAAATGATTGTTCCCGATAGTCACTTAGACACAGATACATGGAAAAGTAGGGTCCACGTTGAAAAAAAATGAAGTTACCCTTTAATGATGAAAGCTGTAAATGTCAATGTGTATGAAAAGTGACGGTCGTAAAGGTTGAAGTACACTGACCCTGGGTCATAGAGCTGTTTACTGCAATTACAGTTTCCACTTTGTATAAAGGTGCATATATGCATAAAATTTACATAAGTTGCAGAAAGATGTTTTTGTAATTGCTCTAAGTGCATACATTTTTATGCACAGTGCTTTCTGGTATAGGAAATACAGGGAAAGATAAGCATACATAATTTAGTGGCTAATGTAGAGCTGGAAAACAACAACACTTCAGTACAAGAGTAAGTCATTTCAGATAATTTCAGCATGTGAATTTCTCTTTCTTGTAGCGAGTTGTTTAATAAATTATTACATGAAGTGCAGCAGCAAAAATGTTTGTTTAGGTGGACACATTTCCAGTATTGATTTGAAGAAAAAAAGCATTTAACACTGGAAAAGTACCCTCAGGTTAATGCGATTTGATTTTCTGATCATTCAGAGAGAATCATACTGGAGAAATACAACATATAAACATAACTAATGTTGATCTGTTTATCAGCGAAATTATGAATACTGCTCAGAAAAGTGTACGATACTTTTATTATTTATAAAATAACAAATAATGAACACTGTATGTCTAACAGCAACAGTGTCTCAAAACGTCTGCATTCCAAGGTTGGTCACCATGTGAAGCAGCTGTCTGCCGCCTTTTTGTATCAATGGAAAAATAATTGGAAAATACTGAGGCACAGACAAAAACTAGAATTACCGCCTCAAGGTTGTACGCCTCCGCCAACCAGTTAAGTCGCAGTTTACATCCATGTCTGTCCACACTCATACTGTATGTAGGCATGACGAGGCTTTAAATGTGGATGTTACTGCAAAGAAGCTAAAAGTTCTAAATCATGGATGCTTCACCCGCGTCTTCAACCCGGTATCTGAACAAATGTCTCCCCTTCTGTCCTGAGATATGACGCTGAATAATGGACAGATATTGTTCTTGCAGATCATTACGATGTCACAGAGAAGTTGACCTTTGGGATATAAAAAGTCATAACTTCATCCTATCAGATTTTGGTCCCTGAATTCTGGAGGGACCAAAAACATATTTGTGAGGTCACAGTGCTCTTTGACCTTCAAAATCTAATCAGTTCATTGTTGAGTCCAGGTCATGGATATATTAGGAGACCTGGATACAGCACTGAAGGTGGGACCCTGTTCATTCCTGTGAAAGTTGCTCAGTGGCGCATGAAGCCAAAAATGCTTACTTTCCAAGGTATGAAGGTACCTGGATCTTCCGCACTGTGAAGCCCATAGAGCAGGCGCACTGGAGACTTACTGCCACCGAGCACGGCCAAGCGTGATCGAGTAGCCAGCTTCCAGCAGCCGAACAACTGACTTTAGCGCTCTGCTAACTCTTCTGGACTCTCCTAATGTTATCAGATCGAATGGACCAAATCTTGATATTAAAAGTAAGTAATTTCGCAGGGATTGTGACGCTCAAAAAGTTTATCCCCTAACTGAGCATGGCGTTAGTTCAGACAGGACACGATGTCAAGCTCAGCTCACATCCCAGTTACATCAGCCGATCTCAAACAGCCCAATCAACTGATGGAGCAGCTGATTGACGGAAGGGAGTCAGCTGATAGATCACATGATTCCTTTCTATGCAACCAATAATTGGTGACCCCATTCAGGGCGCCCTATTTAAACTGCTCTGGACAGCCCAATCAACTGATGGAGCAGCTGATTGACGGAAGGGAGTCAGCTGATAGATCACCTGATTCCTTTCTATGCAACCAATAATTGGTGACCCCATTCAGGGCGCCCTATTTAAACTGCTCTGGCCTGCCTACTGTTCCTTTTTATGGTGTATCTGACTTATCATTGTCGTTTGTCATTGATGCTGCTCTCCCTGCCTTAGGCTTTCCACGTAGGCGCATGGAAGGGCAGGTAGGTGTACTTTCTCCGCCTTTGGCTTTCCACACAGGCATGTGGGAGAGGCTTTCTGCGTAGGCCTAAGAAAGGCAGAGAGACCCCAGAACAGAGCCATACCACCAAATATAATGCTGTACATGAAAATTAAGTTTTCTTTGACTGAAGTCTTCCTGACTGAAATTTACATACATGTCTTTCCAATGTAAGTCTATGGGAAAAATTCTTTTTGGGCCCAAGGTGTGATGGACCCTGGAAGTGGCAGTAACACTGTTTGGCCACTACGAATATTGACTTCAAAGCCTGGCTCACTTCTGGGAGCCTGGTCGGGGTGACGTTTGTGCCAAATTTGAGGGAATTTCCTATCAGGCATTTTGAGATATCAAGTTCATGAGAATGACAAATGCGGACGAATGGTTGCATTCGAACAACCCAAAAACATAATGCCTACGACTACAGCTGTAACCGATGCGGAGCCATGAAAATCACAACAAACACACTGCTATATTCATCTGCCATTTTTCTAATGTGAGAAATGTGAGCTGTACTGTAGCAGGTTTATAATGTAGAATTATTTATTTTATGACTACCTTCAGAATTTTGTCCAAAAAACCAATCAACTTAATTACATTTCAATTTAAGTAATTACAGAAAAAAATGCACTTGCTAGTGCCACTGCAGCTGTTGACCCAATAGAAGAACATTTACAGCACATTACAAAAACATAACACACTAGCTTCAAAATGTACAAATGGACACTAGACTATCTATTGCATGTAATTGGTTTATAATAAATCATATGACTGTAATTTCTATGACTGTACTGTGCAAGTGGCACATACATGGAAAATTACAAGGTGTTTAAATCCAAAAATCATTAACAATCAAGATTAAAATATATCAGGTGAAAAAAGGGATTTGATTTACGTTTAAGTTACTAAATACATAAATCAAAATCTAAAACAATTGTCAAAGGAAACACAGAATGTCAAATGCAATGCTTCATATCATCCTGCCTCTCTGAGTCATAGCTTCAGAGTCACGGCCAATCAATGGTACAACAAACCCGGCATGTTTTCAATCTTCTTCTATGGATTTGGTCTCTTGTTTTGGTTTGAATGCTTTCTAATATCGGCTCCCGCTTTCGTTTGTCACTCATCACATCTCTGGAAAAGTACTGACTGCAATCACTTCACTGGTTCACACAAATCACCATCACAACACAGCCTCATTATCGCGCGCTGAACGGAGAGAGCAATTCATATTCTCGCCATATCTCTTATCAAGGCGAGGAGCAGACGCAGTCAATAACCCTCTCTCAGGTCACACCTGCGTAACTTGCGGCCATTGTAATTGGAGATTATAAATCAGAGGCAAATTGGACTTGAATATCAAACTTTGTTTTCTGTCAGGAGTCTTTCATCAAGTTTCAATCAAGGCCTGTTTCCTCATGCAGAATCAGTGTGCTGTAAAGGGCCTCCTCCTGTTTTACTTCTCATCCACTACTCTGACTAGTAGTTGCACAATAAAACCTGATGACTAAACGCTCTTACTTTGATGACGAGGGCTGGGTTTTAATCAACACAAACACACGCCCCCCTGGAGGCCGGCAAACGCAGAAGCGATGGTTAATTATGCCTGTCGAGAGCAGTGACTGGGCTCCTTAATATCTTCTATGAACTCTGAAACTTAAAGGGCACTTTCTGAACTTGCTACTTCATAGCTGACCTTAAAAGTAAAGAGGAGTGTGTTACCTGTGTGTAGGTAGAGTATTAAATCTTGACTGAGCTCACAACTGAAAGATATAAACCCAGAGGAGCGTCTCTTTCTTTGTGCGTTCGGACTGATATGCTTCCTCCTTACAGGGTGTTATGTGCTTTGTACATATTCAAAACCACTGGCTCCCCACCTTTTCGGTTTGTTATCTCGTAAAACAAACTTGTGACCCCCCCAATCACGAGTTACACATATCCACGGGGTTGTGAGCAGCTCAGGCAGAGAGTGATTTTCCTCCTCAGACGGTTTCATTTGAATACTTTAAGAGGTCTGAAGAGTATCCACTATTTTCCTGTGGTAGATATGTGTATTTTGAGGCATGGATGTTTTTCCCCATTTTTGTTTCCTCTCATTTCCTGTCATCTCTGATCTCTTGACTCTCAAATAAAGCCATCAAATACCCCAAAACAAATATATAGGTATATTTTCTTCTTTCCTGTATCCCACTAATCCTCTTGCAGCCACTTAAATCTGTTTTCCGTTCCGTCAGCACTTCAGTCTGCTTTAAAAAAAACCCTCCAGAGACAAAGAAATGCCTGGACATCATTTTATATTTTTGCCAATTCTGAGCTCATTCTTTCAGTCTGTATCAAGTGTTATACATCATACAATTCAGGAGGACCTACCCTTTCTTTCTGGTGCAGATTCAAGTCACCATCATGCATTAACTTTGTGTGAGCAGAGTACATGTGACATTTAAAAAAAAAAAAATGGTGTTTTCCTGAATAACTCCAGTCAACCTGGGAATTTTTTTTTTTTTTTCCAATGTGAAAAGTTGTATTTGGATGTTTTGAAGCTGCATATGAAGTTTGTGGAAATACATCTTTTCCTAAGTGAACTACAGCCATTTATTGGATATTGTCCTGGGTGTTCTTTCAGTAAAAATTGTGGCAATAATAGTTTTTGGCAACAGCCAAAACAGCCAAAAACAGCCAAAAGAGGGAGCACAATGTGGGTATATTATTATTATTATTATTATTATTTTGTAGGAGTTTTTTGTTCGTTTGGTTTATTTTTTTTCTCTTTTCCTTCTTTTGCATTCATTTATTTCTCTGATGGTTCCTTGGTTGTAGTGTTGTGTCGTTCGCAAACGAATCATTCAAAAGAACAAATCTGTTGTGGGAACGTACTGAACTGAGTCACTTCTGGAAGTGATTCAGTTCATTTCTCAGTTCAGTTGAGCTCAGCAGCGAGCGTGCAGGCCGGGAGTGGAACTGCCGATTCGGTCCGTGCGAATGATGAATCACTCACGAGGCAGCCAGGATGCAGGGAGGGACTGCCTACCGCGTGACGATTGACTCGGTGAACGAATCACTCGGTGAACGGCGTAACCCCAGTCCCTGAGTGATTCAAATCATTTCTTCTCAGCGATACACTTTCATAGGGACCGTTTTCTCCAAGCTAACGGCTAATGTAGCCAGGAGTCAAGCCACATGAACACAATCACACACCTCCCCATTGTTTTTTTGTTTTTTCTGGGCTTTTTGCCTTTAATTGACAGGAAAGTGTGTGAAATAGGGAGACAGAGAGAGAATGGGGACTGACACGCAGCAAAGGGTAGCAGGCCGGACTCAAACCCGCTATGCCTCTGTACATGGGGCGCTGGCACTATCCACTTCACTACCGACGCCCCACCTCCCCATTGTTTAAACCAACTTAGTTTCCAGATATACAAACTTAAAACGTTAGGCTGGCCAGTAATGAGACTCACTAGTGCAGGGCAGACACAGCAGCAGCTCAGACGTCTATCAGTTCAGTGAGTCGGACTACGCAATACACAGTCATGGCTCCTCCCGCCAAGCACTGAACGATTCGGTGAACGAATCTTTTGAATAAATCTTTTTAATGAACTGATTCTAGTGAATCAGTAACATCTGAAGAACTGCTTTTCCCATCACCACTTGGTTGAAAGTTAGTCACTGTGAGGGAGAATGTAAGAGGAGTGGACCTGAAGAGACAAGGGGAAGGGATCTATGTGTACGACTTCTGACTTCATTTTATATCACTGTGGTGCCTCTCTGTTTTCACGTCTAAAAAACTAAACAAAAAGTGACAGAAAAATATTCTGTCAATACAGAGAGCACTGCAGTCTTTTACTTTTTCAAATATGAAAGTACCTAAAACCTCTTTCACATCACATTTAGTTTTATCCATGTCACTGGGCATATGTTACATCTTGTGATAGCTGCACTTATGTTCTCATATCGTGTGATCGCACCAACTGAAAATCGGCTCTGGTTGTCGTACCAGCGACGTTCAAGTTGCGTCCGAAAGTTGAGAATCTCACAGGTCACAGTGGAGCTCACCTGTATCATAAACAGTTCCAAAGTTATTTAATGTTTTGTAGACCATACCTAGCAGATCATTAGTGCTTCACTCGGTTTTAGGAGGACTAGTTCAGACTCGTTCCTCTACAGCTATTAACTGGGTTTGGTACAAAGTAGCAGAGGTAGACCAAGTAATTGTTTTGTCAGTCACAGGTAAGTCTTAAGTCTTTGCACTTAAGTTCTGAGTCAGATCCCAAGTCAAAGCAGGTAAATTCCAAGTCAAGTCCCAAGTCTTTAACTTTGAGTCTTGTATCCTAAACAATTAATAATACACTCTTATTTTGTACTTATTATTAAAACAAGTTTGTGCATAAGTTACTTTGCTGTTTAGCTCACGTTAGCTAAGTATTAGCCTGCTTACTATGTTAATACTTGTCTTGACTTACTGTTCTTTGTGCAACTTCAATTGTCGAACAAATCTGGAAGTTGTTGCATCTCCATTTGTAATTTTATGTTTTGCATACTCAATTAAAAGTATCTTTGGTATCCTCTTAACAGCTGCTCAGTTACGTAGCGTTAGTTCTTAGTGGTTTGCTCCTGCAACTTGACGAGAAGCTGTCGGATTGGTTGAAACAAAGTGGATCATCTGGTGAATTATGTGTCGACGTGCTGAGAATGAACAGCGTTAACGTCAGTTGATTCAGGAAATGAAGAGAAATGAATTGATTCATGGCACACTTTTTTAATATTTGGCCTTGGAGGAAGAATTTTCAAGTCAAAAGGTTTAAGCCTAAGTGAAGTCAGAAGTCACTGGTCACTAAGTCAAAATAGAGTTGCAAGTCTTTTTTGATTTTGTCATCCAAGGTCTAAGGTCACCAAATTTGTGACTGGAGTCCAAGTCATCTGACTGGAGTCCACACCTCTGCAACGTAAGTGAAAACGCCCGCCGCTACACAAACAGAAAAGTAAAAATGTCAGTTTGTGGTTTTAGAGGGAGTTACGTGCTGTAGCTATTTCTTTTCTAACTCTTGGAAATAAATAGGCATCATTCCCAAAATGTCACACGTTAAGATTTACTGTAAAAAAATAATTGAGTCATCAACAGGTACATCTGTCGAGCTCCTTTTCACTCTGGCAGGGTAATTTGCAGCTGCTGTGGCAGACACAAGTCCTGCAAACCCCCTGGCATCGCACATAATCTAAAAAAGATTGTTGACAAATCTGTTATCACTTCTCTGCATTCCCAATTACAGTTCAGTTCAGTTAGAGCGCTTAATGAAATGTAATGTAATAATTAAATGTTTCAATACTTTTCATCAGTTTAAAGGTGGAGACTAGCAATTTCCATGGTCTCCCTCTACAGCCACTCTCCACTGAGCAAAGCTTCGCTCCAGTGTTTCAAGACTTGCGTAAAATTGTCAGGTGCAGCTGTGCGACCAGACGCTAAGAAGTACAGTGATGCCCTTCAACTCATACAACACCACCAGCCATTCGACACTGCTATAATTAACCTTTAAATCAAACCACGGTAATGCTAAAAATGAGCTTCCCCTGGCAACATGTGCTATATGCCATGACATTTACCATGAAAATTGAATCTCCTGAACTGCTGCCTGGAAAGTCACACCTCTATTAATTGAAGGGGAAGTGTGGACATATGATTAAGTGACATTTCCAGGAGAGATGGATTACTTCAGCCACGGCATCAAATTTGCGCTTCGAGTGCAATTGGCTCGCTGAACGCAGCAAAAATAATCATTGTGATATCACTTACGCAAGCACCGATAGAAAATACTCTTATTATTGAAACAGCAGCTACCAAATGTACAAATCTAAGCCTGGACAGAGAGGCAGGTGTCACCAAGTGATTTCAGACCTACTCATTTCCCATTTACCGGGGAATGATTGAATATTTTCTGTGTGTGTCCGCGTACAGTCTTACCTCCTCCTTCTCAGCGCTCTGCAGATCCCGCCACTCCTCTGTTATGTGGCTGAAGTCCACCTTGTTCATGGGCACCTTGATGTCGCCGATGGCATCGTGTTTGGAGAAGCGGTCAAAGTCGTACACCGTCATTACCAGTGTCTTTCCACCAAGCTCCACGTAGGGGACCTGTGGAAGATGACAACAGATACATATCACAAAGGGTCAAAACAGGTTGTACTTGTATCTAAGGGTTATACTAGAACACATTTATATGTTTTAATGGTCAAAAACACTTTCTTTTCCTCACACTGTCTGTGCTGAAACACCTGTGTTCATCCTTTGTCGGAAATACTCCAGTTTAGCACCTATCTCTTCACGACCCCCTTCCAAAAAAGCCCAGTTTGCTCTGATTGGTCAGTGTTTACGGGTCTTTCATGCCCTCAAGAAAGCAGCTCAGCCTTGCTTCCAATTTTTCCCAGTGGCCACTTGCAGTATTGCAGGTATTGTGGTATAAGCATTTTCCCTATAGACCCCCATTATAAAAGAGACGTCTGTAAAACTGTTAACAGGACACCTCGAACTGCAAACAAGGTCTAATATGACTCTTTCTATTATGAATTTTTAGATTTATGGAGGTTTCAAATTTGTAAAACAGTCCTAGTGCCAAGAAAAGTGATTTAAAAATCTGTCACATCAACAAAATGTAAAGTGGATGAGCTGAGCAGGAACTCGCAGGCGGAGCTAGGGGCAGAAACAGTACTGGGAATATTCAGTGGGCTGCATACCACGAAGTAAACCTGGAAGCCAGAAACATTTTTTGGCGTTTGTGCTAGGAGAGCAGATCTATTGAACTGAATAGGCGCTATCTTCAGGTCCAGTATCTAGTTACTATCATACATCTATGGTCTTTCTGCTGCGAAATTAGTATGTAGCTACATGTAGCAGTGTACCTGCAGCAAGGGAATAACTGTGTATAGCGGCGCTATCTCCCGTTAAAAATCACCAATAAAGGCTTCTAAACACAACTTATGTTCCAGCTGGAAAATGACCTGTAACCTGTGAGAAAATTTACAACATCAGCAACCACAATAACAGGCTTCCCTGATGTTAGCATGTAGGTACATGTAGCAGTGTACCTGGAGTCAGGGAATGACTGTGTATAGTGACACTATCTCTTCTTAAAAATCACCAATAAAAGTTTCTAAACACAACTGGGCATGTTCCAGCAGGAAGATTATCTGAAATCGACAAGAAATTTACAACACTGCAAACCAAGATTACGTTTTTTCCCTAATGTTAGCATGGCGCTACATGTAGCAGTGTACATACAGCCAGGGAATTACTGTGTATAGTGGCACTATCTCCTGTTAAAAATCACCAATTAACGCTTTGAAACACAACTGGACATGTTTCAGCAGGAAAATAAAGCAATTTTTGGGAGAAATTTACAACTGAAGTTAGCACGTAGCTACATGTAGCAGTGTAGGCTAGGGTCTGAAGCCTGTGGTTTTTGCTTATAGGGATAACTTCTACATAGGCTTACCTTGTTATTTGAAAATTTGGCTATGTTTTATATGAACACCCGACGCTGTAATATTATATTATGATGGACAATAAGGAAAAGCATACTAGGTCCCCTTTAATCTGCCTCTATGAACCTCTGCAGTTGTTTATAATCCAGAAAAGAAACATTTCAAACTGAGATTATTAGATATACTTCTGGAATGCAATGGCATCCAGCCCTGCAGTAACTTGGTAAAGCTTATTATATCCAGTTTTTGTTGACTTTGAAAGAATAAGTCTGTGCGATATCAAAAGGTGTCTCAAACTTTTGTTATATATATGTACTGAAAATAAAGTTTCAGTTTCATGCATTTTAATCTAATATTGTCAGCCTTGAACTTCCATAGAAAGTTTCTACAGTTAATTAAATGCCAAGCAGAGTCAGGTGTGTGTGTTTTTGGAGTAGGTGGATGGTGATGTTGCGGGTAATTCTGTTTCCAAATCAATCACTGCTCTTCCAGCCCCCGCCCTGACAGACGCTGTTATCAGACCCACAACCTGGGAAGGGTAAAAGACAGGTGGGTACTTGTGATACTTGATTGCCTTCAATTTTGGGGACGGAACTTATTAAATGGAAATGGCTTGTAACAACACACAAAAAAAGAGAGCAAGGGAAAGATAAGACTCCGTGGTTTGTCCTTGACATTATCTCATAAAATCATCTCCTTTTCTTGGCAGTGCTTATAATCACTTCACAGATTTGGAATTAAGTATTATGAAAAACACACACAAACACACACAAAAAACGTTGTATTGAGATGGATATCGCATCACATTATGCTTAACTTAACACCAAACACCTGCGCTCTTCACTGTCGGGTGAATAACAAAACTTTCCCCGCTGCTGAGCAGCAGCCGTACATTTATTATGGCCGAGGCAAGGCCAGAGTGTAGCAGTGCATCTGCCTGTGTTAATCCCAATCACATTGAGTCTTTCCAGTGTGTGTGTGTGTGTGTGTGTGAGTGTAACTGTGTGTGTATGTGTGTGAGAGATATTCTGTCAGGAGCTTGTTAATGTGCCAGCTGGTAACTGTCTCAACACCTTCCCAGAATTCATGGCTGCATGCAAATCAGATTGTCAGTGGAACCAAAAAGATCCCCAGCTACAGAAAAGTGGTCTGAAAGCAGCAAATGTTTTGGAGCATCCTGTGGAAGGGACTGTGAGACGTACCTTGAAGGTGAACTGCTCGTTGAAGACGGGATTGAGGGTCTTCCTGTGGACCTTCGTCTCCTGCTTCTTCTTCTTGTCAGGCAGCAGGTAGACCTTTACGTAAGGGTCAGATGTGCCACCCATGTCCATGGCAGGCAGCTCTGCAGCCTGGATGATCCCCACTATGAGCTACAAGAGGAAGACGAAAGGTTAAAAAGTGAGGGACGGCATGTCTAACTGTCCACTTAATCAAAATGATCATGACTTGAACCTTCACCCCACCAACATCCTTACAGAGAAACAATATGTGGGTTAAAACATGTCTAAAAATATCTTTTAAAGGAATACATTACCCACAGAATGATAATTTGTCTATCAATTACTCAACCCGTGTTACATTGAACTGAATAAACTTTGTTTTGCTCACATGCCTCAGTAAGTGCATTCCAAGCCACCTCTTTTTGTGCTAATTTTCTATTTTCTCAGTATTCATTCATTCATTCATTTTCCGTGAACGTTTATACTGTTAGGGGTCGCAGTTGGCTGGAGCCTATCCCAGCTGTCTTTGGGTGAGAGGTGGGGTACACCCTGGACAGGTCACCAGACTATCACAGGGCTGACACATAAAGACAGACAACCATTCACGACTCGTATGTGGAAGTGTTTTAAATAGGTCAGGTTTAGGCAAACATACATGTGTTTGGGAAATACTGAGCATTTGACTGGATAAATGAGACTTGGATTATACTGCGCAAATTAAATGAGAGTTTGTAAACCAAAGTTTTGATATAATTTTGCTGTTCTTAAACGAGTGCCCAATTTATTCCAATTCATCAACAATTTTCTCTGTTTTTGGATTCTTTGTTCACCCGAGGCATTCAAAACAAAACAACGACGGACAAGGTGAGTAATTGATACACAAATTATCATTTTGTGGGTGAAGTGTTCCATTAATCTTGAGGACCTTGAGAAACATTAGATTTTTTCGTCTTTTGATAGAACCAGAAATTAGTCTCTCATAATGGTGGCTTTAAAATGATTCAGTGTCATTTTCCTGGGATATGGCAGCAGTATTAGAAGGTTATGTCTGCAGAGCCTGACAGCGGCTGAAGAATTCGTAAAGGTCAGGATGTGTCAGAGTCGGAATGAGAGGACTGTTTCTCTTCACATAAGGCTGATAATTGATAACCACAACGGGGGGCCCAGGAGGCTGATTGACCTGCCAGTCAGAGTCTCTACTCAAAGGCTTCTCAGGAGGCTCAGCTAGTCAGTCAATCAACTTCCTATCAGGCAGCCATCAAGCAGCAATCTGGAGGCTGACCAGGGCACTCAGCCATGGAGCTCTACAGCTGTCGGGAGCCGCATCAGTTTACTGTGTGGTGCTACCGGTGACACAGCGGTAAATAAAAAAAGTAGGAAATGATGACAATTGGCAGTTGGTTATCGCTATAAGGCAAATAACCAACAATATGACGGAAAATCTATTTTATGGACAGAAAAAATAGGACTTGCTTCAGGAACTCTCAGAGGTAGAGCTGCTCTGAAAGACTCACACTTTGATTTTCAGTCAGTAGAGGGTTTTTTTGGCCAAGTGACATTCAAAAGAAGAAGGTAAGGCTGCAGAAATACTGGAGGACTCCACTAGCTATGCTTTCAACTGTACCACTTTATTAACATATAAGAGTTTGTTTAGTTGTCATGTAGACTGACTTCATTATCCACTTTTTAACATTTCTCCTCTCTGTTGGGTTGAAACTTTTGTTTGAGTTTGGAAATAGAAGTTTAACAAACAATCCCAAGTCAAACAACGCAAAAATCTTTGCTGATGAAGATCATGTGATACGTTTGAAAGCTTTTAAGTGGATCTTGTCATGTGATACGTTTGAAAGCTTTTAAGTGGATCTTGAGTTCTGATTGTTTAGTCAAAACCATTCTCGGAACCCATCGGCTGTATTCGGCGTCTGACTTCCGGCAGCCGGCGAATACAGCCTCTGGGGGCAGATCCCCGATTTTTTGGCATTCTGGTTTGATTTTGGCGGAGGAGGCGAATTTCCATTTCCGACTTCTGTTTATATGTAAGTAAATATCCTGAACCATTGCGATGGATTCAGAGTTTGCAGTGACGCCAATTATGTTCCGCCTCGTTAGTTCACCGCACGGAGTGTTTAACCTGGCAACAACTGCAGCCGGCTCAAACGTGATTGATCAATATCACGTGGACTACAAACAGCCTAGCACCGGAAACCAGGGCTCTTCCACTCTTCTTCCGGAGGCAAGATCTCCGGGGTTTGCCTACAGACTCTACATTCACTGAATGTAGAGTCTGTATATAGAGACTAAGTCAAAACTATATCTAGGCAGTCCAGTCGTACTAGGTTACAAAGTTAGACAGTTAGCCTGGCAGACCTTCCAGGATCAATAAATGGACAAAGGTCTTTATCATTAATTCTATTTTAATCTCAGTTCGTTCTTCTTAAAGGAGAACTCTGGTATTTTTCAACCTGGATTTATTTTCCCGTGTTATCATGTCAAATTACTTGTGGGAGCAAAAAGGTTTGAAAATGGTCCAGTACTGAGAATGTGGGCTGCAACTGGCAGAGGTTAAAACTAACAGGCTAAAAACTAATTTGGGGCAGGTGCGCCCTGTAAATTTACGTCCACTCAAAATGCTTGTTTTTGCCACTGACAGGCTCGGATTGTTATGTAATTGGTCCAAAAATGTTGTAAGACACTCATAACTTCAAACAGTTGTTCCCAACTGGTGGGTCACAGTCTCAAAGTGGGTTGCAGGTCCATTCTGAATGGGTCGCAAGTGACTCACAAACTTGTCAAGTTTGTAAAAAACACACTTTATCTTTAAGTTCACTGAATCTCCGACACAGAGCTTTTATTTTCAAGTGCTGTTTCCTGCTGTAGAGTGAGTGACTAACAGACAGTTACCTGACAGAGACCGCAAACTAGCTCGACAACATGGCCAAACACAAGTATGATGCTGAGTGTCTTAAACTGTGTGGACCTTGAACTGATGTCTAAGGAGAAATCTGAACCCCGTGGCTGGACTTGTTAAAGAGTTAAAAACATTATGGAAAGGACCCTACAGAGAAACAAAACATTTTGTCTGTACCTTCTGCTTGTTAAAGCCTGTTTTTTATCTAAGTCTTTCGAAAGTTTTGTTCTGAAATCTCATGAGAGGTGACTTGTTGCAGGAAAACCTATAATGACAACATTAGCAAGAGCTGGAAAGCAGAATGCCTGGTTTAGTTTGTTGTGTTGGGAGTACACAAAGTGTAGTTTAGTGTTATCTAAAGATTTTCAATGTCATGGCTGAATATTTAGCTGAGCAAGGCAATGTGAAAAGGTCTGCGGGATTTAAGAACGAGACTTCTCTTTGAGTGAGACAGACTGGAACAAGTAAAAGGTACAAAGAAATGTTTCATTTCTCTGTAGGGTCATTTACGTAATGTTGTTAGACATTCATAATAACAATCTGAGCCTGTCAGTGGCAAAAACAAGTACATTAAATGCAGCCTGTTTCACTGTTGCCAGCTGTAGTACTCTCTATCTCAATATTGGACCAATTTCAAAACATATTGTTCTCATTAGTTACAAAAAACAAAAAACATACTAAAGTTACGCTTTAAATCTATTAATTTCCAGCTGATGCCTCAGCTTGAAAAACTCTGGCTATTTGCTTCCACACATTAATGTTTAATTCGACTATAATTAGATCATTTCTGCCTTCAGAGCAGCTCTTCCCCTGACAGTTTTTTAGTTTACATAACTAAAACTCCAATGAACTAACTGTACCTTACATGACCCTGGATTTTAGCGCCGCAAGCAACGATAATTTTCAATGTTGAGTGATCTGTCCTTTATTTTTTTGATGAATTCATTAGTTGTTTGCTTTATAACATGTCAGAAAATGGTGAAAAATGTCAATCAGTTTCCCAAAGCCCAAGATGAAGATGTCCTTAAATGTCTTTATTTGTCCGTTACCCAAAGATACTCAGTTTACTGTCACAGAAGAGTAAAGAAAATGGCAAATATTCACATTTAAGAAGCTGGAATCTGAGTATCTTGACTTTTGTTTCTTAAAAAGTGTTGCAGCTCTACTATACTTCACACCCCATCTACCCAGTTTCAGTGCTGTCATCAAAAACGTATATAGCACAGGTTAATGTTCCCATTTCCCATATTATACTGTATCTGTCTGTATGTACTGATCTGTATTGGATGGTGGTGAGATTCAGACAGGTCTTCATGAGATGGAGTCAACACTCAGTAAATGCACCACAGATACACACACATGTACACTGTACTCACACACAAACACCACACATGACAAGAGTGAACACAAGACGAGATCATCATGGAGAGTATCCTCGGCTGATTTAATGCTCCCGAGGTTTTGCACAACATTTCCTTGACATTACTTTGAAAACACTGCAAACACTGAAACAAGATTCTGTCATGATTTCAATGGACCACTCTGACATAAATATAACTTCTATGATTGCACATCTGCGCGTAGCTTATCACCATCACTCACAGAGAAATAGTTATACACCCCAGAGGGTAAATAAAAGACGTACAATTATTCCAGCTGTCATTTACCTGAATCTAAATGTAACTATTTTACACTGTAGTGCTGTAAAGTGGCACTTGGATTTTGAGTGTGCCAATTCATCCTTGCATGCTGTCCTTCTGATTTCCACCCATCCATCAGCGGCAGTCTGCAGCACACACAGCATGTCACACCATCTTTACTGGGAGAGGCACTGGTGCTTCAGAGGAGAGATAAGAGCAGGAAGTGGCTGCTGCTTCAGCTAATTGTATCTCTCCTCGTGCTGTACGACACCATGGCTCAGAACACCAACTCAAGATGGGTCTTCCCAGAACACCTTTGCCTGAGATCAAACCAAGCAGAGAGCACTTCGAAGAGTAAAATTATGCATAAACTATATCTTTTTTTCCTCAAATTTCATTTAGTCTCCAACTGAGAGTCTACTGAGCCTCTTGTAAATTCACTTATTTGTGCTAATTTTCTCAAAATTGGGTTAAGTGACAGACTTCTTAAAAACCTACCTTCAGTTACAATAACTGAGTAATATGGTGTTACATGGTTATTTCCCAGCCGGCATCATTTAATTTAACTGTTTTATCTCTTACATAATACAGCCAGAGCTTTTTACATCAACTAAATTATCGTTTATCATCTCAATTAATCATGTAATTAAAGCATTTTATTGAGAGTGGTGTCAGTTTGCACAGATATCATCATATGTAAATATATACAAATAAAGAAATTACCTACTATTTACTATCTACTATTTTTTATAGTTCTGTAACATGACTGTCATGTCTTACTTTTGGCTAGAAATGTTCTTTAATTAGCACTAATAAACCCCTCTACTGTTAGTAAACAGTATGACATTTTTTGGTGGGCGGGGTTTAGCTGGAGGCAAAACAATTCTCCACAGACGTTAGCTAGCGCTAGCTAACAAGTTCTGTTGGCTTGTTTTGGACAATGGAGGAAGATGATGCAAGTGGTGTGTTTCAGAAATATTCACTCTGAGTGCCAGAGAGCACTCTGACACAAACTGGACCGTTTGTAAATTTGGTGCGCTGTCGGAATGCAGCGTTCGATTATCCAGAGCACCGCACTTTTGGACCAACAGGACCAGACTGGTCGATGCGTATGCTCTCACTCAGTGGATGGATGATGTCACAGGAAGCTTTGTGGTTAATGATTATGCAAAAGGAGGACAACACTCAAACAGTTTCCTCCAGTTTGTTTCTCTATCGAAGCTAACATTAGCGAATGCGCTGAAAAGTTAGCGTTAAGTACAACACACACTGCCGCCGGCGGGGCGCTGTGGCTAGGCCGCTAGGTGGCTGTACCTACACTAGTTGCCAACTGCTAGTAACGGAAGAAGAAGAGGAAAAACTTTGAGGCAACAACAACTTGGATTTCACGGGTGAGTTTCTTATCAACTGGAGTTCACGCTAGGCCACGCTAGAAATAGAGCAGTGGGCTGAAGCAGAGTGGCACGGCGCATCGGCCGGCGCCAGTGTGGGCTTGTTCATAGAATATAATAGAGGCTGACGTTTTGACACGCGGCATATGGCGGCGGTGTGTGTTGCACTTTAAAGATAAATCCAATATTCCTCTTAATACCTCCCCAGTTACTGATGAGGTGGACATGATAACCCTTAATACACATAACGTTATTCATCCCTACAACAGAAAATACCTTTGCCCTAACCTGATATGAAGTGTGCGCTGCA
This sequence comes from Epinephelus moara, assembly GCF_006386435.1. Lineage (NCBI taxonomy): Eukaryota > Metazoa > Chordata > Actinopteri > Perciformes > Serranidae > Epinephelus > Epinephelus moara. The sequence continues at coordinate 27,291,751 of NC_065528.1, read as the reverse complement.
CATGTGAGCATTTTTGATGATGGCCTCCGTCCAGTCCTTTGGTCTTATCGCATTTAACCATCTTTGTTTTTGTTGACGGGCAGTGGCATCTAGTATGTGATAAAATTTAAGTTTTGAGCCATGACTCCTTCTATTCTGGCTCCCAATAACACAAGATGACATTTTAAAACCCCTATGTAGCCTCGTGTTTTGCCTCCAGCTAATAAAATGACATCATTGTGACGTCATCCCTAAAAGGGTTTATAAAAATTTCCTCACAGATGAATTTTTATTTTTTATTAACTTGGAAAGATTATCCAGACAAAACATTTCCTCCCACCTGTTCTTAAGTCACAGACACACGAGAGAAAACAATTTAGATCAGTTTTTTCTCACTTGCTTCTCAGGGCTTCTGTACCTTTGGGCATATAAAGCTAAATAAATAAAACAAACGACTGTGACTGTGTGTTTGCACATCTGTGTGGGTGTTTCTGTTTAACTAAGCATTGGGCCCTATCTCAGAGGAGGGCTGCTGGTATTAACCCCTCTCTGTTTGTGTGTTACTCTTCAGTCCAGTGAGCAGCACGCTGACCAGAATGGCTACAGGATGGTGATTCAGCCCTTGGCAGCTTATCCTGGACGGCTTTGTCCCAAATGCATCATGGCTCTACTGTGACCAATTCACACACACACACACACACACTTCCAAAGACGATCCATAGTCATATTGACTAACATTTACTGAGGCAGCTTTGTGTGTTATGTCAGAATTTCACTGTCTAGGGGAAATTCTGAAATAAGTAATAATAAGGAAATAATGTGAATGTTTTGAAGCTCATGTCGTCTTAATAATGAGTTCAAATTCACATACGCTGACTGGACACCATGCAATAGGCCTGCTCTTGACCTGCACAAAGAGCAGTGAATATGGTAATGATGTTGAAAGTAGGAATGACATTATAATTCTCTCCCTGCTGTGCTGAGGGGGCTCTTTGTGGTTCATTTGCTGTGTATTTGCCTGATGTAGCCGCATCGTCGCTCCCTGAGTGATTTGGATCTTTTACAAAACCTCTTCGTCTCATTAGTGTAAAAACCCAGAGTCATCAACACCAAGGGCAGCAGCCATTTGTGGTGGTTAACAGACAGAAACAAAGCTGGGACTCTTTGCCACAAGGACCTGACATTAATCTGCACGCACACTCCAGCTTGATCTCGCCTCAGTCTCTGTACACACACAAACCAGGGAGAATCTTTCTGCTATGAATCCCCATATTTTACTATTTAATACTGCTTACAGCAGGAGCTTAAACGAGTCATGTTTTTACATTTTTGACACAAATTGGTATGACAACGACAGCTCATTGGTGACAGTTTTTTCCCCGTTTCACGAAAAGTCCCAGTTTCCAGGAGGTCCACAAACACCTCCTTCTTGTCACCTTTAACACATTGCATCTAAAAATACAACTTTGATCCAGACCCTAAATTAAAACTTAGATACTGAATATCCTTTCCTGACCCCATCACCACACAGAAAGGCAAAACCCTGCGGGTCAAATTCAATGACAACATTTTTTGATTGTTACCTATGAAAGAATGAAGTCTGTTGTGTGCGATGGGGCAGAAACTGCAGTCTCCAATATGACAATTAAACATGCTACATGCCCGTCTATCACCCCAACTTCACTACATAAAAGCAGACTACTTCCTGTATTAGCACTGAGATGTTCTGGATTAAAAAGTCAACACTGAAAAGACAAGCCAATAATTGCTCGTGATAATATCCTCTCTTTAACAGCTGCGACCTTTTCAGGGATGATAAAAAATTTCCCACACAGCCTTCGACTTCATAAAGGAACCTACAGGCATGAAACCAATCACCTGTGGCAGTTCTCCTCCAGCAGCTCTGTGGTGCTCACACAGGCCTTAAAAATAAACATTTCCTGAAGGCCACTGTGCCTCTGTACTGTGTCCGTCACTGAGCTGAAAGTGGGTCAGCGTGGCCGTGTTTTTTGAGGTCTTTATGTTTTGAGCGTCTTTAACTTCAGTCGCAGCCGGAGTGGCGATGAGTTGGGCACGGCTTCTCCCAGGTCACTGTCACAGAGAGTGAAAGCTGTCATCCATTCATTACACTTTAGCTCCACTGTGGAGCTTATTACCAGTGTAATCAAGAAGCTCATAGAGAGACCTGTCACTGCCTCCCACTACATGACAGATCCCTCTGTGAAATGTAATATTGTCCACATAATATCCCTTTTTCATGAATTGACTCAATACTTTGTCATTTTGTCTCTAAAAAAAATAGTGTCTGGTCGTCTGAACACTGTTGAGTTGTATTAGCATCATGATTGACTGTTACCTGTGCACAGATGATTACTGCACAGGCTAAGTGCTAAAAATTAACCTATGACGGAGACACAACTGCACGAGAACATTTCTACCAATCAAAGTTTTTTTGTTGTGTAGATAAGGGAGACGTACCTCAGCCAGGGTGTGTCTCAGTGTGTACAGGAGCAGTGTTACTGTCTAATCTCAGCCTGTCACTTCTGTTTATAATGGGGAGTTAGCTAGCCCAGTGAGGGACAGCGCTGTGTTCACGCACCGTGTCTATTATCTGTCACACAACATCTGGCGCTGGAAAGTTGATGTGCTTCCTCGTTCTGCTTTTTTTTAAAACTCAGCCGCTGGAAAAAATAAAGCAGATGGGTATCTGCGGGGGATGTTTTTCAATCAAGTAGAAAGAAAAGAAACAAATTCAGAGACGGACTAAATCCCAACAGTGTGCTGTATCTTTTACAAGGCTCGGTAGCAAATGCACAAACTCGACCACCGTGATATCCCTATGAGATTGTTCTCAAGCTTCAGTGACCAAACTGTGTTCACAACGGAGGCAACAAAAGGAGAATGTTGTGCAAAACCTGGGTTGGGTCCTGTTTAAAGGGTGACTGTGGTATTTTTCAACCTGGATCACATTGTCCTATGTTTGTGTGTCTAAGTGACTAATGAGAACAACAGTATTGGTGACACAGCTGCAGCCAGCAGCCACAAAACAGGCTGCAATGTAACCACAGGCCATTTTTGAACCGTCAATTTACATCCACTTTAAGTGTCTGTTTTTGCCACTGACAGGCTTGTATTGTTATTTTAAGTGTCTGACAACATTATGGAAAGGATCCCTACAGAGATAGACGTTTTTGTCATAAGGCGAGCCTTCATTTAAATAAAGAGTAATTCTATCATCATAAAATACACTTCATTCAAAGCCGCAAGAAACAAAGTAAAACTCCCAAAAGCCATCTTGGTTCATCTGTCCACTGTTTAAACAATCACCAACTATGGTTTGGTTGAAATAAAAGTTTAATTCACCCAGTTAGATGTGAAAGTATGCTGACTCTATACACGCTAAAATAAATTTATTTAAATGGAGTCTGGTGGAACTGGTAATAGCAATTATGGGGCTGTTTCTGGTTAAACAAAAATAATCTTAGTCTTTTAACAAAAAGGTCTATCTCTGTAGGGATCTTTCTATAATGTTGTCAGACACTAACAACATCAACCTGAGCCTATCAGTGGCAAATACTATACAATATACTGGCACTATACATGCTTAAATGACTGTTTATTCAAATAGAGTCTGGTGTTTGGCGATGACAACATCAGGACTGTTTCTGCTTAAAAAAAGGATCCAACTCTTTAACAAAAAGGTCTATCTCTGTAGGGATCCTTTCCATAATGCTGTCAGACACTTATGGGGCTCTCACATCAAGGACTGGGGCTCTGACCCCACTTGACCCTAAAGTCAAGTTTGTTTGATTAGTGTGAACACTGTGTACCAAACTGGGGCACGGTACACCTATCCATGCCTGATGCCCTTAATGGATGTAAGTTAATGGTGCAAAAATGCCACGAATGTTACCCTGCAACCTGTTTTGCAGCTGCTGCCCGAGGAGCTCTCTCTCAATACTGGACCAGTTTCAAAAATTGTGGTTCCCATTAGTCACTTACACACAAAAACACGGGAAAACTGGATCTAAGTTGAAAAATACCACAGTTACCCTTTACCCTCTGGAGAGATGAAAAGTTGGACCCCCTCAGAAGTTGGGTGTGACCATACTTACGAAGGAGGACCTTTCGCAACAACGACACACACAGAAAGATTCGGAGAACAGACCCTTACCGTATTCTCTGTGAAATTGTAATCCAGGGAGTACTGTAATTTGCCCAGTTTCTGGTCCTCCTTGGGCTCTGCCTCTTTCTCCGTTTCAGTCAGCCCTGTCTCAGCATCCTCCTCATCCTTCAAGGCCTGAAGGAGACACCCACCAAGAGTCAGTGTCGCCTGTTTGTCGCTGGTGCTAGCACCCAGCCAGCCGTTCCCTGCCCAGGTCCTGCCAGCGGACCTACTCCTGTAAAAGCTGCCACTTGTTTTATGATGTGTAAGGGGGAGGAAACAAGGGGAAGGGGAAGCAAGCACTAAAACACCATAGCAGTTAACACCAGGACATGCTCTGTGATGCACTAAAGCCCCGGGCCTGGTCCCCTGATGATGCTTTTCTATCAATCTCTGGGTGTTTCTGTCTAAAGGGAGGAAAGATCAAATGATGTCGCCAGAGATGAGAGCAATGGGCAGGCATTAGAGGAAGAAGAGGGGAGGGGATAGAGAGGATAGAAAGAAGGAGAGAAAGAGAGAGGCTTCCGGAAAAGATCACAGTAAGACAATTCCCTTGATGTTATTTCAGGCAGATCAAGTCTCTGGCAAAAACACAGATCAACTGGGAAGAGTCTGAAGTGGCTGAGAGTGAGAAGTGAACTTGGACTTTCGCTAGCCTGGCACTAAGGTAAGGGTAGCAGGTGGTGGCATTGGTGGTGGTGGTGGGGACAGGAGGTGTTGGGGGAGGTGGAGGAGTTTGTTATAAGACCAACATGCGATTGAAGAGGCAAAGACTAGCTCTCAAGGTCATTCATTCAGCGTCAAGAGTTGCCTTCCAAGATGTCTTTTTCATTAGGCATGCAGAGCATTCTCTGTCGTACAAACCAGTGCTCTCGTGTGATTCCCCCATTCCCCGAGTCTGGTTACACCCTCAAGACACACAGTCGCATTGTCATCATAACCCCTGAAGCTTTCATGTTAACCCCTACGTCGATGGTAGCTAGAAGCATCATGCCAGCGGTGGGTGGGTAGGTGTTGGTAAAAGGGGGTTGTAATGTACATCGGTGGGCCTGCCCCTATTAGTTGGTCAAGTTGCTCATGTGAAAGCAAAAGGCTGAACAACACTGATTGGTTTCAAAATTTATTCCGCTGAGCCACTTTTGTCTCTGCCTTTTGGGAGCAAATCCAAATTGTGAGGTCAAGTGTTGGGTAAGACTGCTGCAGCCGGCCGTGGCTAAACAGGCTGCAGTGTAATGTTAATAGTCAACTTATGTCCACTGAAGTGCTTGTTGTTGCCACTGACAGGCTCAGATTATTTTTTTTAAGTGTCTGACAACATTATGGAAATGATTCCTACAGAGATAGACCCTGAAATCAGTATTGCCATTCCCACCAGGTTGAAATAAACCTCTAATTAACCCAATTAGATGTGGAAATGCACTGGGTCTATGCGCACTAAAATTACTGTTTTTTTAAATGGAGTCTGGTGGAATTGGCAATGGCAATTTTGGGGCTGTTTTTGGTTAAACAAAAAGGATCTTACTCTTTTAACAAAAGGGTATATCTCTGCAGGGATCTTTCAATAATGTTGTTAGACACTTAAAATATCAACCTGAGCCTGTCAGTGGCAAAAACAAGCACCTTTAGTGGACAAGTGGTCACATTTCAGCCTGTTTCGCTGCTGCTGGCTGCAGCAGTCTCACTCAATCCTGGACCGATTTCAAAAATTGTTCCCATTAGTGTGTGAGTGAGAGGTTTATAAGTTTGGCACGTAAAAAGAGGGAAAAGTGGAGCAGGTAAAATGATTGAGGAAATAAAATCCCCTAATTTATCAAATGTGTAATTCATATTATTTTAATAAGGTTAATCCAATTTCTCACGCACCTGCACTCCAGGATCTGTTTCACCTGGGTTGGCAGATGTGACTGTGCGTCAAAAGCTTCCTTTTCATCACCGGTTTCAAAAGAGCATTTACTTGTAGTGCCTCTCAATCATTCTACGTTTGCCCGCTGCCACTCGTTTGATATGTAAATGAAAGATTCAAAAGGCAGGAGACTTTAGCTTGGCACGAAAATCAGCATGGTTCAACCTTGTCAATGCGCACCCAGTGTTTCTTTCATACATATATATGTGCATATGCAGGTTGTACACACATATATACAGTAGATATACATGTACTGTATGCATAGTTACATATATTTGGTTCTATGGGAGTAAGTTGTTGTCAAGAGGCTATAAAAAAACATCAGAGCAGCAGGCTTAAGAAGATCCAACAGCAATTAGGAACCTACCGCCAGTGACCATCCCGAACAGTCATCAGACACAACACAGATAAGGAGGACATAGAAGGAAGAAACACAAATTAAAACAACCACACACAGGAGTTAACACACCAGAGTCTGGGCACACCAGGAGAAATGACCGCTTGCCTCCGAAGTGGCAGATTCACCGATCGCAGAGATTAGTTACAAGGGCGACTGATAACTGGAGTCTTTTATTGTGATTAATGGGTATTTGAAAATAAAAATTGGATGGTTCTAAGGCAGCCAGAGTATTGGGAATTAATGGAAAATCTCCTCTAACAAGCACAAGTGATGTGCTGTGGTGCAGCTGGTTGTTAAAACCGTTCTCTGTTACACAAGACAATAAATTAGTCTTTAACATTTAATTCATGCTTTCTTCTACAGTTACTAATAAAGTATGAAAACACTGTCAGCAGTTTCTGTCTACAACTCGGATCCACCTCTGATAGCAGAGGTGTTGCAGCAAATTAAACACACTTTGTACATGATTCCGCCGAGGATGGCGGTATAATGATGCTCCGCTGGTGCAATTAGTGTGCTAACTCCATTTGAAGTGTCAGGGTTTCATTGCTTCCTGTTCTGTACCATTTGAAAGGTAGGGGTTAATTTTAGTGGGTTTAATTATCATTTGGTGATGTCATTTCTCTGGGTGGATACCACTTCATTACACGGCAAACGTTACTCACACTCTTCAACATGTGAGCAGGTCCTCATATGACAAAAGAAACACTCACAGGAAACGAAAAGTAGGAGGAAAAAAAAAAGAGATTGAAATACTCTCTCCTCAGTCTGAAGCCATTTAAATGGCTTCCATTAACTTTCCTGTAATTAGACTCGATTCTTGTTTTAATTAAGTGGTGAAATATCATATTAAGTAATACTGTATGTATCTCTTTGGCAACAATAAATACATAACACGTACAAAATACATACAGTACAGTAGCAACCATTGCATTAAATAATAGGGACGTTTTTGACCGCCATATTTGCAGTTCAATTATTATCATACTGTTCTGAAAACACAACGTAAAGGGATAGTTAGGATTTCCTGAAGTGGGGCTTTATGAGATACTTGTCCAAAGTCAGTGTATTACACACAACAGATAACAGTTGGCATGCCCCATGCTGGGGGAAGCTGCAGGAGTGGCGACATGGAAGCTGAGCGATGTACTGCTGTGAACGGGGGCAGCAGCAAAACGTGTTTTAGCCACCTAAAAAAAAATCTGTAACACTTTCAATGTTATCTATATTAAAATTATTTTCACCGCTTTATCTTTCCATCAGATAGCCAATAATGGCTTCAGCTCCCCTTCTATGTTCTCATCAAAGCCACCATACTCCATTGACGACTAGAATTAGTTGTAATCCTCTGCCAACCAGTCAAGTTGCAGTTGGCATTCACATCTATCTAGACTCATATGCAGCCATGACAGTTGATGATGACTCAAATATGGATGTTGCTGCCAAGAAGTTAAAAATTCTAGAACGTGAAATTCACACACATTTTCCCCTCTACAGCACAGATGGTCTATACAATCACCACAGTTTCAAGGTCGACAACAATGATTAGTGTCACGAATTCAGTTGACCGAATGTCTCCTCTGTTCCTGAGATATGACATTGATCAGTGACCATCAAAGTGTATTTATAGAACATTATGATGTCAGGGTGAAGTTGACCTTTGACCTTTTAGATATAAACTGTCATAATATCATCATTATATCCTATCAGACATTTGTGTGAAGTTCTGTCATAACTAGCATTAGAATTCTTAAGTTATGGCCAAAAACATTATTTTGTAAGCTCACAATGACATTGACCGTCAACCACCAAATTCTAATCAGGTCATTCTGTTCCTGAGTTACAGTGTTAACAAACGGCCAGAAAAGCATTTGTCCAAAAGAAAAATTAAAAAAAAATTGATGCCGCGGTGAAGTTGACCTTGTTATCATTTTAGGCTGTTAGACATTTGTGTGCAATTTTGTCATAATTAGCAAAAGCTTAAGTTATGGCCAAAAACACAACATTCTTGAGTCCAAGTGGACGTTTGTGCCAAATTTAGTGAAATGACATCAAGGCTTTCTTGAGATATTGTGTTCACATGAATGAGACAGAGGCAAGGTCACAGTGACCTTGGACCATCCCAATCAGTTCACCTATGAGTCCAAGTAGACGTTTGTGCCAAATTTGAAGTAATTCCCTCACGGTGTTCTTGAGATATCGCTTTCACAAGAATGGGACATATGCCTGTATATCTGTATAGACAATCCGAAAAACATAATGACCATGGCCATGGCTATCGCCGCCATGTAGGAATAAAAACAGTAATTTTGGCTAACTAAACACAGGAGCTGCTGGTTTACCACTACCTTGTTCTCTTTGTTTGTGTTGTTGTGTGACCTTGGTGAATCTAAATTAACCCTTTAAAACACCAAAGTCACACAATAACAAACAAACAAATTGATCGGGGCAGTTCAGCGATATTAAATCACTGTTGTTCTCAACCGAGTCTGGTTGAGAAATCACTGTCCAGTGGCGAGGTAAAGCAGTTAAATATTGTAAATATAGCGTACACTTAGGCTGTTATGGATTTCTTTTGGTGGTTAAAATACGTTGTGCGGCTGCCCCCGTCCACAGCAGTACATTGCTCAGCGTCCGTGTTGGCACTTGAGCCTGCTTCTCCAAACTAGGGGTGTGCATACTGCCAACTACTGTAGGTAATAGACTGACCATGGACAAGTACCTCATACAACCCAACTTCAAAAAATTCCAACTATCCCTTTAATGTGCTGATGGAATCACTGCAAATGTGATCAATCAAATCCGTCATCGTACAGCATTAGAAGCACTAAAATAGTGAAAATAAGAAGTATGCCGAACACAGGAAATAAAAAAACAACAACCCACTTAACATTATTGGATATATTTAGGACATCTTCCCAAATAAATAATTTTTAATTCTATCATAACGTCATGCACAGAGGATCCAGCAAAAACAAAATGTTTTGGTAGTAACTTGTTATTAAATTAGCATGAAGAAAGGCATATACTGTAGTTTATGTTTCTATGTTTTAAGCAATAATAGTTCAAAGTCTTTACCTCGGTTTTGGCTCCATCTTTGACATCCATCATGTTGATGGCATTCTTGCCCTTGTCTTTGCCCTTCTTTTTGTTTTTCTTCTTGAATATCCATTTTTTGCAGATGCAGAAGCAGCATGCTAACACCAGAATGATCGCCACGAAGGCAATAGAGACAATGGCCCATGATGGCACTGTGGAAAGAGCAAACAGGGGAAAGAGTTTGGATTAAACTTCTGGGAGGAATAAAATGTTGCAGCATCTTGGAGGGAGGAAAACAACATTTCAGCCAACTGGGCCAAAGTAGCATTTGAAGTTCCAAAGAGTAATGATTACACCAACTGACTGAGGTGAGATAAAAGCAGAGAAAAATGTGTGTGCCTGCAGAGCTGGCACACCGGATCAGCACCTAAGCCAGTGCCCAGGTCCATCAAGAAGTGGCAGACTCTAACGATCGGTCCTGACTAGCAGGACAAGACCCGACTGAACAGCTCCAGCCAATTTAGTGGAAGTAACAGATGTTGGCATTTTCCACTTGCCATTTAAACAAAAGATTCACAGACAGCTGACACTTTCACGGCAATCACCGGCAACACAGAACTCGTCGGGACCGAGAGCGGTGGTAATTTTGCAGGGTGGGCCTGAGAGGCATTAACAGTGGTGCGACCATGACAAGCCAATGATGCAGTAAAAATCAAACGGGTTCACGGGGGTTTGACACACATTGTTCACGCGCCCTCGGCTCCCACATTACCTTTAAAAAGACCTGTATGAAATTAGTCTTTTGTGTTGAGATTTAAGGCTTAGAGTTTTAGACAAAAACCTTTGACAGAGGCAGAACTGCTCCACATATAAAGGAGCCTAATCTCACTGAATTAAACCTGAACATTTACAGTTCAGTCCAGACGACGTTAGAGAACAAAAGCAGGAAGGTCTCGTTAATTAAACATTTTGTATCACCTGTCAGCAATCCCACAGTCAAATCAAAAATTTCCAAGTAATCATGTCCTTGTAAAAATATTTCTTTTAAGCCCTCCAGCTGTTTCATATTGTCTTTGTGTGAGGAGAGCTGCCAGACACTGCTCACACTGCTTATCATGTGTCATAAACTTCTGTGAGTTTCTTGAACCATCAAGACAACATAGAAATCAACTACGAGTCTTGAAACTTCAAAAAAAATCCATAACATCTTTTACTTCGGACAGTATCACTTCATTGTTGTTCAGTTGGAAAACTCTTCCTTGATGGTGCATTCAGGTGCTTGCAGGAAGGTGGGAGAGACTAACTAGAACTAAAACTTATCTATGCTCTCTCTTCAAAGCCAGACTTCATTAACAAAAACAGTAATTTTACCTCGATGAACACCGGAGCTGCTGGTCTACCTCTGCCTTGATCAGTTAGTTAGTTTGTGTTATTGTGTGACTTTGGTGTTTCAAAGGGTTAATTTGAATTCAGCAAAGTCACAAAATAACACAAACAAACTACCACTCACAGTATTGGTAAACCAGCAGCTCCCATATGCAGTGAGGTAAAATTACTGTTTTTATTAAGGGAGTTTTGCACTGAGGAGCACATAGGTGAGTTTTACTTTCAGTTCAGTGCTACTTCGAATATGGATAAATGAGACACGATTTGTGTGAGAGTTTGTTTTGCTGTTTTCAAACACAGAACCACTTCAGTTCATCAAGAATATTCTCAGTTTTTGGATTCTTTGTTCACTATGGAGGCATGTGAGAAAAACAGTGTTTTCTTCATGAATTCAAAGTAACATATGATGAATAATTGATTTACAAATGATCATTTCAGGTGCTGAAGTATTCGTTTAACACAACTTCTCTAAGACAAAATAAAGAATATTGTAAATAAACCTATTGTAAATCTGTATCTCATTAATTTGGAATTCTATCCTGCCTCTTTCCTGGATGAGAGTTATGGATGCGGCATTGGCAATTATAGATAAAAGTTCTGACAGCATTTTGGGTGCAAATTCAGGAGGCTCATTTCGCTGCTCAGCATGGAGGCCCATTCGTAGAAAGCGCAAGCTCAAATCCATCAGAGGAGTGAAATTTCGAAAGGAGATGAGATGGATAATGGATGTGGTAAGGAACATTTTTCTATCTTTGAACAGGCTCAACAGTAATTCGGTGGCCTATCAACAGTAATGTCAGGCCTGTAGCTTATGCTGTGCCTTGGCATCATATTTAGGGGTTATTATCAGTAAAACAGACTTTGCTCATCCTGTGTGAATGCACCACACGAGACACAGATGTGAGGGGGTAATTTCTAAATCACATAAGGTCCCCCGGTAATACTAGTTTGGTATGTACTGGGCTTTAGGCAGGTATTATAAGTCTATTTATTTCAATGTAAAGACCACAATAAAGTCACTAAACATATATATATCTTAAAGTCCATTCTTTTTCAGACTCTGCAGGACCTTGAGATTTGCTGCTCAGATATATGATTTCATGATTAAAACCAAAAGTAAAATAAAATTCTAAGATGATGAATCAGTGAGGTAAATCTGATGTGCGCGGCATATGAGTTGTTGCTTCCTCCACCATATGCTGTTACTGTATACTGTGTGAACCTGACAGAAGGAAACGGGACAACCGGCCCGTCAACTCTGTCACCTACAGACACTTGGCTCGACAACACAGTGACGGCTCTAATAGCCCGCTGCAAACACTGTGACACCTATCTCAATATATAGTCAGCAGACAGCTAGCACTCCCTGGTGTGCACGCACTCAGCTACAGTATACACCACACATCCACACACTTACACATGATGGAGGGAGAGAGTGGGTTGTTTTAAGCAGCGGAGACATAAAGTCCAGATGGGCTGAAGATAATGAGAGACCTCGCAACAGACTTCTCCCTTCAGCAGTCATAATCGCAGCTCCTCCATTGTACTCGGCAGACACCAAACACCTGGCAGCCCACCCCTCATTTTAATAGAGAGGAATAACAGACAAATGAGCCAATTTTAGGAGCATGTTTTTGGTTTTGTCAGTGCTCTAAAAGCAAAGGGAATAGTTCTGACTGAGCCAATTTGGACTGCAACATCTGAAAAAAGCTCAATACCGAAGAAAGAAATATAAAATCTTCTTCTTGAGAGAGACAAAATACAGCTCATGGTTCATTTAAGGAAGAAGCCCAATAGTGGTCATAAATCCAACAAACCAATAGATGAAATAAGACAAGTCTTTTGAAGACTTTATCTGAAAAACTCCAAAAAGACCCATCAAAACAGAAAACTATATTACAGTCTATCACTCTGGGGTTTTGCTCACCAGCAATCAGCTGCGTTTTTTTCACTGAAGTCCGAGGGGAGAGAGAGAAAGAGAAGAAAAAAAGAAAGAGAAAGAGAAGAAAAAAGAAAGAGAAAGAGGGAAAGAGAGGGGAGAAAAATCGATGCTCTGTTGACAAAATCAATAAGCACTCTCCTCCAAGGAAAAACAGTGAGTGATGCTCTAAAATAACTTCAGGATCTACAGCTTTGGCCTCGCCCCGCAGCGGTGTGGTGATGGAGGTGACACTGGATGGGACTCGTTTACTGTGAGCCATCCAAAACTGACAGCATTTCCCTTAAAAACTTGAAACTATACTGAGAATAAACTCTGGGTCAGGTAGAGTTTCTTTGGCTTTTACCTTAGACACAAAAAACAGACTGAATCTCTATTGTGGTGAATTGGAAATCTTGTTTAGTAGCCAACTTTTGAGTATTACAGGACAGGTAAGGTAAGGATTTATAAATGCTAGTGTTATCCTTTTTTGTAATGTAGGTATACATGTTAGTAAACCTTTATTAATGCTTTTAATAAATGGATTTTGGTCAAGAAGGTCAGAAGTCAGACAGTACATTCTGTCACATGGGACCCTCAGCTCTGTCGCTAGAAGACAATGTTGGCATTGTGCGTTTCTGCAAACCACGTTACATTTGCATGTTTCATATGTATCATATCAACGTTTAAAGGGACATAATATATAGGCTGACTTTGTCATCGGGAGGTGGAGGGGATGGTGGACGGCGTGTCACCTGCCAAACAGTAGACCATTGTTCGAGACCAACAAACAACAAAACTGGAGCGAGTTGTTGTTTCAGTCGGCTTTTTTTAGACTCCAAATGTGGGTGTTTTGTAGCAACCAGTCAGTATTTTTCTGTTCCTTTTAAGGCTCAAAATGCGGCTGTTTTATAGCTACCCATCTGCGTTTTTCCAGTGGCTTTTAGGCTCCAAATTTGGGTGTTTTGTAGCAACTGGTAAGCATTTTTTCAATTGCCTTTTAGGCTCCAAACTTGGGTGTTTTGTAGTGCCTCGTTGGTGTTTTTCCAGCAGCTTTTAACGTTCCAAACGTGGGTGTTTTGTAGCAACTGGTAAACATTTATTCAGTTGCCTTTTAGGCTCCAAACTTAGGTGTTTTGTAGCGCCTCGTTGGTGTTTTTCCAGCAGCTTTTAACGTTCCAAACGTGGGTGTTTTGTAGCAACCAGTCAGTATTTTTTCAGTTGCCTTTTAGGGTCCATACGTGGGTGTTTTGTAGCAACCCATCTGTGTTTTTCCAGTGGCTTTTTAGGCTCCAAACGTGGCTGTTTTGTAGCAACCCTTTGGTGTTTTTCTGATGGCTGTTAGGGCTCCAAAAGTGGGTATTTTGTAACGACCTGTCACTGCTTCACCTGCCAGGATTCTGCCCCCAAAACGGGTATTTTAAGCCAAAATGTGACCTTTTCCTAACCATGACCAAGTGGTTTTTGTGCCTAAACCTAACCATGAATTAACCACAGCATTGTTGAAATGTAATGTTTTATGTATCCACTAGGTAACATACAAATGTAACGCATCCATGGTTTGCAAAAATAACAATAACAACATTTTTTGTTGCAACTGGGTTGGCTTACAACGGATCTATAAAGCTTAAGTCATGATTTATTAACAATTAGAAAAGTAGTAAAGGAAGTAGCACCAGTTGTATTTATGTTCAAAGCCCACATACCTGACCCTGCAGGAATTCTGGCAACATCTCCAGTGTTTTTAGGAAAGTCTTGCTGACCTTGTAGCACTGAACAGCAGGGACCTCTAACCTTGGATAAAACAGGAGCATTTGTTTCTTACACCTCTGAGGATACTGTGGCTCATTTCAGCACCGAAACATCTACTTTTACCTTGCGCATACAAAAACAAGGTACGGTAAGGAGACAGTTTTTTAATGGAAGTGTCGGAGTTGTGACAGGTTTGTATTTCGTACTGGCAAACAGCGATAAGCAATCACCTCTCTGAAGGAACTGTGATTTATTTTCTTGCCTTAATAGAAGTTCTGATTAAGAGAAATCAAAACAGACACACTGTAAACTCTTTCTTTCATAACCCCCACAATGCACATGTCACACTTCAGTCCTTCCAGCATTTCGTCAAAGCTCACGACGCCTGATGGAACGCCATTTAGACAGTTACAGTGGAAACCATGAATGCATGAACCCAGCCCTTATCTTATTCATCAACTGTTCATCTTCCAGTGAAAGGCACTTCAGTGTTCCTTAATTAAAGAAACCTGAGTCCCAGAAAGCAATAAAAAGCATCCGCTAATTAACTACATTGTGTGAGTATCTTTTCTCGAGAGAGGGAGAAATAGAGCGGGAAAGTGAAAGAGGGAGCGAGAGGGAGAACTGGCAGCATGTGCACTGCACTTCAGCTCCCAGCACTTATCTCTTGTTCCGTTGAGCGACATGGCATGGAAAATGGAGTTTCTCTAATGGGTGGGTTGTGCATGATGAAATCCATGTTTGCTGTTCCTCAAGGCTCACTTTTCAGCACTTTCACTGAAATGGTGCTGCACCAGAGCTCTAAACAATGAGAAACCTTGAAAGTACTTCAGATACTGTGAGTGACATTTACTGTAATGTAGTCCCTCCTTCTACCTACTCCAAGTCTGCCAATGGGCTTTAAATATAGCCTTTTTCCAAACACACGTGCTGGGTTGACTCGTTTTGGATCAACCCATCAGCCCCAGTGCAGCAGGGATTTCATACAACAGAGCAACTTGCTATAAGGTGTGTCTTACACTAATGACGCACTTGTGCTTGCGAAGCGATAGAATATTTTCTCTCCCCTCCATTGGTGTTATTGTGGTCAACATCTTTCTTGCACAGTTTTTGGAATTGTTGGGTGCTAGTCACATTTGCCGGTTCCAGTACCTGAAAATCTGTACTGGTGTCCAACAGTACCTTTTTTCAGCACCTCACTTCATCTGAAATAACATAATTTAATTTTTGAACAAACTACAGGGGTGACATGGTAGTCTAAAACGCAATTCTGCTCCTTTGCTCTTTTCTATTAATGAAGAAACTATCGCAGCAGATCAGCGCTGCAGGGATTGTTTGGCTCACTGGGAACTTCACAATGATGCTGAAAACCACTTATAATGGACATTTAATTGAGTGATAACATTCGAAATGGATGAATAAGCTTGAATTACCCTTCATCCAGAGCTTTAATTATGCAGATTTTAACTTCTAGTTCAGGGTAAAGCAGTTAAATGTATTAAGTCTCAGTATTTTGTTTGCTAGGAATTAATGTCGTCCAACATAAGAACAAGAAGTCACAAAGGTGCTTAAAAGAATGGGAATTTAAACGTCCATATTTTCATAATAACTGGACTACTACATCTGCTGAGGAAGATGTTTGTGATACAGTAAAAAGCTCCAGAACAGTTACCGAATAAACCTTGTGGTGGGTTTGTTGTTCCAACTGATTTCATCTCGATTTCGTCTTGGTTTTGTGATTGAAAATGAGAAATAACTTCAAGGACTTCTATATTTACTATTTACTCCCTATATTTGTATTTTGGTTAGGATACATTTTTGATGAATACTTCCGATTTATGTCATAAAGATTGATGGTAGCCGTATAAGACGTCTCTGCTCTGAGTCAACTCTGTATTTAAAAGGATTTCCTCCTCTACATCTCTGGTAATATACAGCACTTTATATCTGAGAGAAGGGTTTTATAAACTAGATGGAGTTTGATGGAAGCATTTGAAAGGGTGTGTGTGTGTGTGTGTGTGTAATATTGCATCTGGTTTATATCCACTTCCAGCAGCCCACGCTAATCCAATGTGACAAGACCCTGTTGGTCAATTAACCTTGACATTATATCTTGTTATGCTTATGAGAGCAACACTCTGTCCGTGCCCTCTCCCCGCTGTGGCTTGTTTAAGCAAACAATATGACTGCAGCAGGGAGCGTCTTCCAACTACGCACAACAATGACGATGCAGAAACTCAGAGCTGATTATAATGAAAGCTGTATTCAGACGTCCTGTGTGTGAGTTTCTCCTTTTGTAACAAAAATGGCACGGTCTATTTCTTTGTGATTTGGTTGAATTAGGTATTTTCCATTCCGCGTGGTCCATTATCCTGATTATCATCTGAAAATGCAGACCGACTGACACGGTACATTTTCTGGAACTCCTGTGAGTGGAAGTGGAACTACATTAACAGTGCATGAGGGGGATTTACTGGATGTAATAGCGATGTAGATAGAAGAGCAATGACTGTAATTTTGAGGCACAAAGAAAAGCAGAGTGGTTGAATGCTGTGCATAAAGAGGCTTTTTTTTCACCTTTAGAGTAAAAGTGTATTTACACCGAGCATTATGGAGCTAGAAGGGCACTCAGAGAGCACAAACCTCAGCCAAGGCCAAATGCCCTATCTGGCAATTTCGAAGGTGCAATTCAGGATGTCAGTGGTTAACCATTAGTCAGTTAACTGCTGATAATATTTGTGACCAGTTAAACATGTTGGCCCACAGGTTAATTTTGCCAATCCTTAGTTTACTGCACTGTGTATCAGAGGAGCTAGCATCGCCATTCATTCAGCGTTTGCCGCAAGAAACGCCGTCCCAAGCCAACAGTGTTAATGTGGAAACATTGTGCCCAATTTTGAGCTGCATTGTTAACTAGGCCTATGTTAGTACTGCTAGCTCTGATAGCACTGTTAGCATTGAGAGGACAGCTACTGTTGCTAACATACTTAACAAGGCTAATGGGGTTTTGAGTCTCACAATGAAGCCCCTTACTCACTGGGGCTACCTGTGGGTAGACTAGAAGGTGGCCACCATGTTTCCACAGCAATGTCATCTCACCACTGGGATGACGTACCAGTGGTAATCCTTAACGAGTAGCTCCCACCCGACCCGGCTGATGTGCAGAGCAGGGCGGCCAAATGTTAGTTAATGTTAGCTCACCAGTTAAGACTGGAGGGTGGGCACTGGGCACTATGTTTCTGCATGTTAATGCAGCTAGCCCGCTGTCTGTCAGCGGGCTAGCATCACAAAACATTCAAATTTCACCACCTCTTAATAGAGGGCGCTTTGAAATACGGTGCTAAAACTCACTGAGTCAATGAAGTGCTGGACGAAAGGGAAAGGCCTCCAGTATTTCACGCATTGTTTTCTTAAGAGTTAACTGGTTGGTTACCAGTTTATAGGTGTCTTGGGGCCATTGAAAGCAAAACTAACCAAAACTGATATCCTTAATTGTAACATTATAAAAAGAATAGAATAAACTAGATCTATATTGTCCACTATAGGTGGAAATTTGTCTTCGACTCACCAAACATAGAAGAGCAAACAAATACTCAGTAAGACAAACGTCACTACAGAACACTTAAACACATTCAATCAGCTCATTGTCTGTCTGTGGTTTAAAACTCATCAGTCACATTGTTGAGTTACTGGCTACAAAGAGAGAGGGAGCTATCTGCCAAGATGCTCCTCACTTTCTTCCTTATCCTTTCTGTAAAGAGTTGGGTCAAGGGCTTCTGAAGCTTGCCAACTATTTTACTTGCCATTGTTACACTCCTAGAGAGTTTATTCTTGGATGTACAGTTAAGGGGATCGAACCCGGCAGGAAGGTGAAACAGTAAGACACTCTCAACCATAGTTTTATACACTTTTTCTAAAGTCTGCTGACGAACACCTAGGCCACTGAGTTTCTTAAGAAGATGAAGTCGCTGTGAGCATCTTTTGTGAAAAGAGATGCTCACATGGGAGTCCAGAACTGTACCAAGGTATTAAACCTTTTCCACAGTTTCAACACGTTGACCATCGAGTGAAACTGGCTCGGTCTTCAGATCTTGTTTCATACCAATAATCCATTCTTTAGTCTTGGCCACATTAATTTCTAACTTGCTGATGTGACACCATGTTTGAAGGGCCTTAGTGTGGGTCAGGTAGGCAGCTTCACCTGATGGGTCTGTTTGCTGTAAAAGACCAATTCAGGCCATGTCGTCAGGATATTTCAATAATCTAAAATATTCGTCATTGATCATAAATTCATTAGTAAACAGAGAGCACAGCACAGGAATATATGCCAGTTAATAAGAGAGAGCAGCTATTTCTGAGTGTTGACAGGTGTCAAAATTATAGCACGCCAACACAAACAAGTCATGATGTTTACAAAAGCTGCAGCACAGAGACTCGTAACATATATTTCACCCTCAAACGCTGAAAAACCTCAGAGAAGACAGAAGATCTGTTTCCCATCTGTTGACTGAGGAGTCAGAGTGAAGCTGGTGCTGGTTGAGACCGAGCTGGCTGCGGTTTGACCAGCCTCTGATGCCGTCTCACGACAGGCAAACTTTAGCAAAGCGAGGGCAGAGAGACGACAGCAAGGCTCGTCGCCAGAGCAGCAGGCAGGCAGAGACGAATGGCTCCGCTGATCCACCGCCGTAATCCCCCTTAATAAACTCTGCTGTCTGTTGACTGTGAGCAGCCACAAAGTCAAACAAGTTGAGACACGATCAAGCTCTGACGTTTCTTTTTGTATTTTTCCTTTAGCTTCCTCTCAAGTTAGACCACAGACTGTGTGGCCTTGTAGTCGGCTGTATAACATTCCTGTCAGCCAGCACGGAAGTGGAAGACACTGTCGGTCAGTCCTAAGAGAGTTCTAGTCCCAAAACTGAAACTAAAATTCAGTACCACAGTGCACAGGAAGAAGCTGTTGTGGGGCACAGCAAATATAGACAACAAAAAACAAACAAGACAAACAATTAAAATTAAATGAATTAAGAAGACAGATGGCTCCACTAGAGGGGACAGAACAAGTATTCCAAGATGATTTCAATATTTCTGCAGCCTTTTTAAATGTGAGTACCTCTGGCAGCCTAAAAGCACAAAGCTCCTGATAGAGGAGAGGAAAAAAAGACTGTTATTTATTCCTGAAATGTCAATCGCTTGTCTGTGTTATTTGGAGTAATGGCTGGTGGAGCCAGCAGTCATGGATCAAACAGCTTCTGCGCTCAGAGGTTAATTGTTATCGTGGGAGCAAAGCCTTGGGTGTTTAGAAAACTTACTAAGAAATTCAATACGCTGGTTTCCTTGGAGGCAACCTCTCCGCTCAACGGCAAGTCACAATATGGTTTAGTGTGATTACACAGTCGGACTTCTGCACGTGTGTGTTGGGGTGTGTGTGCTCATGTTTCTGGGGACATGGAGGGCTTATTCATAAATTAATTAGACGGCTTTATTTTTGTTGCAGAGGGTAGGATTTTGCTCACATTTTGTGCCAGTTTCAGCTGCTTTTCTTATTTTATACATCTTTGTAAATCACGAAAGGCAAAGATGTAGCCATGGAGTCAACATGAGGGAAACTACATCTGACCTCAACCCCCAGAAAAATAATTATAATTAGAGACCTTATTTCTAGGGCTGCCCCTAATATTCAACCAAACAGTAGTCAAACAGAAAGGTCATTAGTCAGCAAGATTTCATTGGTCGCTTAGTCGCAGAAGAAAAAGGAGTCAGGTTAATTTCCAGGGCTGGTACCTGCGGTTATTCCACAGGCTAGTTAATAACATGTCGGGCAGGAAATCCAAAGTGTGGGATCATTTTGAGAAGGTGAAGGACGAACCCAAGGTGATATGTAAACTCATCTTCATTGGTCGACTACAAACATGACGTATCATCTGAAACATGGAAGTAGCTACATGCCCATTAGCCCACAGCGTCATTAACAGGCGGCTCGCTCAGTGTGTGACGTGCACTTGTAGATAAAATATAGGCCTATATTAATGAAGGTTCATTAGTACGGTTTTGTATTTCTCTGTAATGTAGCACAGTGTTAACAATGTTACTGATACTATTCTTTCTCACACCTTCAACTCAAACCACCAAAATATATCATTTAATAATTTAATTAATATCGTAAACATGTGGGCGACTAGTCGAATAATGGCCCTAAATAACGACTATTGGTCGACTAGGAAATATCTTGGCACTTATTTCCTATTTTATTACTTATCATGAGCAAGTACAGGTATCGATAGTTTTTTTCTCAAGTGAGCACCCTATGCTTCCATAGTAAATTGCTTGTCTTTGGTTCGTCTCTTCTGTGGGTCAGACGGGGGAAAAAAGCGCTCTGCAAACTCATGATGGACATTTTTCACAATTTTCTGACATTTTAAAAACAAGCAATTAACTTAATTGAGAAATAATCAACAAATTAATTAAGAATTATTATTTGCAGCCCTACAGCGTATCAAATAGGATGAGAGAGTGTCTCTTTGTGAATAAACCCCAGCACATTAGAATAATCAGAGGTGAGATTATTGAATAAAATATGCATGTTAACATATTTTTCTGACAGTTTTTCCTTGAAACATGTTTAGAATAGCTGAAATGAAAAAAGAACAGTAAATGCAGAAAGACGAAGATAAAGTCTGCTGGTTTGTGGATGCTTGAGCCACCAGCCAACAGATTGGGCTGAGCCAATATCCCCGGCTCAGAGATATATGTCCTGCAGATCCTGATGGACAGAAATGCAGCAACAAGTGAGGCCAGTCTGACAGCCCCATGCGACCAGCCACAAAGCCTGCAGGGCTTAAACTGGGTTATAAACCCAAAAGAAAAACCTTGTGCAGCAGCATTAGCTGAGCATGCAGCTTCTCCTATCACATATTCCTCGTTAAATCTGCTCCCTGACTTTCTCCAGACAGTATCGATATTCCACAGAGTAAACAAGTCTTGGGGCATTCATCATCAGCTTGGCAGCGCAGGGGAGCAAACACTGCGTTTGATTGAGAGGATGAGGTGAGAAAACAGTAATTTAAAACTCTGTATAATGGACAGGCCTCTGATAACTCTCCTGCCAAAAGAAGGCCAAGTTTATTTTTTTCATGATGTCAAAAGATGGGAGCAATAATGAATTGTCTACTTACTTCTAAAGATGATGCGGAAAAGTTGTCAGGCCTGGGCTAGAATTGGTCGGAATAGCGTTGCATTTGCAATGCTGAGAGAAAAGGGGACGACAACCTCAGCATCCCCACACTGGAATCACAGTACTGAACACTGTTGATCTAATTTATTCACCTTCTGTACTAGAGCACTACCCTGGAAATCCAGAGTTCTCGCGAGAGCATAATTTGTATTTGCTCAGCGAGTCACTCTGGCAATCAGTAATGATGCTCATTACCCATGCCGTTGGAGCTGAGCTGCACCAATCACATCGGTGTATCTGATATAGGCGGGCCAGAGGCGAGCTAAACAGATGACGACAGCGCTGCGACGACGCAGTCCAGAATCAGTCAGTAAACAGTGCAAGATGGCTACGGATGAACACCAGTTGTTTGAAACGGCTTTGGCCGCTACAATGAACGAGTTAGACTTGGCTTTTTCTCTAAAAGAGGAACAGAAGACGGCGCTCGAATCTTTCCTTTGCAAGAAGGACGTTTTTGCTGTTTTGCCGACCGGATACGGCAAGAGTCTAATCTACCAGTTAGCTCCGCTGGTAGCGCTCTGGATACGTCACCCTGTGTATTGTTCTGATTGGTCGTAGTGTTATCCAATTGCGTGCAGTGATATTTTCAAATGCATGCTTGGTGCCGCCCTCGAGTTGGGCTATTTGCATTACTCATAGCCAGACCCTAAATCTTTCTAGATTTGGGTCTGGATTTCCAGGCTACTAGAGCACACTTTCAAATTAAAAACTGTGTTCTTATTTTCCATCAATGACAAAGTGTTGTTCAGGCCCACATGGAAGTAGCCTGGCATTGAACTTCTCCGTTCATTTTGATATTAAGCAGCATCATCAGCAGCCGTAGATCAAAATGTCTGGACGCAATTGGAAAGACCTACAACTAATTAGAGCAACAGCACATGATGTAGCGCGGCTGAGCAATTGACAAATGCAAACAGACCACAGGGTGCAGTAGTGATGCATGGACCACCGACAACCCATCCCTTACCCCACCCAGTCTGCTGGTCAAGTCAAAATGACCGCAGGGTTCACTCGCTCCATCCCCGCCGAGTCCTCTGTTTCCATCCTCACAGTGCACTGGTGTCAGATAGTGGGTCACTCCTGCTGCTGCTTGCTGTATGTGCTTATACTCCGCCCACACACACATTCTCATTGAAGGATTATTGCCGCTGGTTATTTACATTATTGTGGCGTATTTATTATAAATACAGTCTGACGCTTGTTTTGTTTCTGTTTTTCACTGTTCCATCACTACTACAAATGCAGCTGTAGCCAGTATCTCACTATCACTATCCTCATTCATATTTTAAGAAGCTACAAATTATATTCAGCCACAAAATAAGGCTGAAAAGCTGCAAATCAGAACAGAGAGTTGTTGCATAGAGATGATACACGGTCTCATCTAGTTGCATTGGTGTGAACTGGCAGGTTTTTAGAACGTTGCAGCAGGTGCATTGCAAGTAGTTGTATGTTTCAACTTGTGTCATCTTGAATCTTTGGTCTGAACTGGGCTTAAGAGAACTAATGTGCAATAGTCCACCTTCTCTTCCCTTGTCTGTCTCTAAATACACACAGCAAGCAGCTTCATCAACAGCCCTGCTCTGCTCAGGTTTTGTATGATCTGATTTTGACCAGGACAATCTGTCCGAGTCCGACATTTAATTCTCTCTGGTCATAATTTCAGATTAAAACAACTTCAAAAAGCAAACGATTAGTCGACTAATCGATGACTAATCGACTATTAAAATAATCGGTGACTATTTTAGTAGTCGACTAATCGGTTTGAGTCATTTTTCATAGAAAAGTACTATAAAAGTACCCCAAAATACTCTTATTGCAGCTTCTTACGTTCAAATATTGGCAGCTTTACACACTCTCCCATTACGGTGAACCAAAACCCTTTGGCGTGAGTACGAAACAAAACATTAGATGACATAATTTGGGGGTTTGGGAGAGACAGACTGACATTTTAACACATTTTTTGATAAAATGATTAGTCGACAATGAAAATAATCGTTAGTTGCAGCCTTAATGAATTATCTGACTGTGAATTAGGTATTTTATTTTGATAAATATAGAACCATAATGCAAAAAAACCCTCCTCTGTGGAAGAAGGACTTTTTCACGCTACTCCCTGCACTATGAAACCACTGGAAAGGGGAGTATGGGTGTCTTTGCTGTAAAAATAGGGCCTCTCTTCCACAGGACTTAATGTCTGTTGAGAGCATTGCTTTAACATGTGGATATATTTATGTTTAGATTTCTGCTGAATGCAAAACCCTTAAATCTTCAGGCAGTGCTTTATCCTTGATGACACAATGACAACCATATTCTCATATACTCAACACTGCAATATTCTCCAGGCGGTAACGTGGCTGTGGAAGCCTCAGGTTAGAGGTTTGGTGATGAAAGGACAGGATGTGTTTTAATATGTGGAAATGTTTTGACTGAAAGCACAAGTGAGATAGAAAAATTTAACAGCAAATAATAAAGCCAGCTATGCATAATTTAGCAATTTATCATGTTAAACTCTGGAATTATTGTTGCCAGATGTTCCTTCTCCACCTCAAATAATTTAGTAAGACAATTCCATCTGAGCCGTTCAGTGCATGGAATACTTGAATTTGTTGTTGACTCGAGCAACAAAATGAAAGATGCACTAAATTATTTGTTCAATTGATTCAGTAGAAGCCTTTTTATCAAAGGTCACGTGGAACACTTGTTCACTCACGAGTCATTTTTGAGTCATGATTACACTAGAGTCACACTGAATGCATGAATAGACACGTCACATGTTTTTGCAAGGCTACAGGCAAACTGCGTCAGTGAAAGGTGTAAAGCCTGCACAACAGTGTATTTTTAATATTTTCTGAACAGATATTTTTTTTAAATATGCAATACATAAATGTTCTTCTGTTTGAGATTAAAGTACTTCTGATTGATCTGTCATTGTATGCTGCTTAAATTGTTGGATGTGTATCTCACTGGGCTTGCTGCGTGATTAACAACATTATTAGGTGTTGTTGAACCAGACAGTTCTGGGGGAACAGCCCACTGGGGAGCTCTCCCGAGAACTACATAACTTCACGGGGTATTTTTCTGTCTGCATTCGCACTGCCTATAGGAACACTACAGTGACATATGTTAGCTATCGCTGCAGTCCATTCTACTTCAAAACTGACCCTTCACTAATTCCCGCCCCTGGATGCAGACTGGCCAATCATAACGTAGCATCCGGCCGGCTCAGACCAGGGTCCGACAACAACACAGCTGTGCTCCATCGTTTCAGATTTCCTTCATTTTCAGGCTGGTTTTGTGGATTTGGAGCTAAATGTTGTGCCTGGGGCACATCATGTATTAATGATACTCGTTACCTGGAGAGGTTGGAGAAAGATATACGTTTCTTCCCTATGATACTCGTTACCTGGAGAGGTTGGAGAAAGATATACGTTTCTTCCCTGTTCCAAAACCAAAAACAAACCCTGAGAAGTGTAGGGTTAGCTAGCTAGCTACTGAAGATATAGCCTACTGAATGTATACACATGCTGCTTTTGCTTTGTAATGATTATAACAGTGAAACAAAGACCGACCCTGCTGTACAGGAACCAGTGAAGAGAAGCAGGGAAACTTTGCTGATGTTCAACCAGCTGTGTGTCATCGCAGTGTGTGCACATAAAGGTTGTTTGGCCTCCACTGGAGATCCCTATACAAACCCTGCTGGAGGAGGTCCTGGCAGCAGAATTGGGGTGAAGCCAAACACCGTTCATCTGCACACACTGCGATGCCACACAGCTGGTTCAATATCAGCAAAGTTTCCCTTTATATTCATTGTCTTGTGTGGCGATCAGCAGTGATGTGGTGGTTCACTTTTACACTGTGATCTGTAGCCTATAGTTCGGCTTTAGCTTCTAACTATCTTTGTCTTTTTAACCTGTTGTTGCTGCTGAGTCAGTTTGACATCCTGGATATATCCTTCAAACACAGACTGTAGACCCCTCTGTCTGCTTCTCTCTGGAATCACTCTTTCATTTTTCCTAAAATATGATAATATTTCTTCAGGGAGTGCAGTTAGTTACAGTGTGGGCTCCATGCTTACTCCAACAGCTTGTTGGACCACCACACAGGGACGGGGCTTAGCAAAAGGTTGACTATGTACACTTATGTCACTCAAATAGGGGTTAAAAAAGTACCTAATACAGCATTCAAAGAAGTGTGATCGTTGCAGGATCTTACAGGGCGGACACAACAAAATCCAAGGTTACTTGATGATAAAGCCCATGATAAAGTTCCTCTGGTTCCAAAACGCCTAAGAGCCTACTGGCATTTACATGGGTGTGAAAAACCCTTTTTAAAACACTGGATTGTACTGAGCCCCAAAAGTCCCAAAAGGTGACTTTTTCTATTTTTCTGTTTTAAAGTTAATTATCTTGTGGGAACAAGTTCTTATCATATCAGCACAAGATTTTGATTAGATGAATTTTGTGGTTTCGAGTCAGTGTCAGGTATTAGATTTCGTCGACTCATGTCAAGTCAGACAATTCCTTATTTATCACTGCGTCCATCAAAATAAATGCACAGAACTGCAATTAAGGTGTTGTATGCAACAAGACAGATATTCTCTTGAGGTATTTAATGTGTTGTATAGTTATTCACAACCCTATAATTTGTCTAAATCTTCTCAATATAACAAACATTGCTACAAAAACTGTTTTTAGTGGTACAAACGTGAATGAAAGGCATTTATTTTCAGTATGGGTTGTTCTGCCATTTTCTGACTATTTGATTACTTGTTTGCTCTGAAAAAACGTCAAAAATAGTGACAAATTTAAACTTTCCCAACCCAGGACAGTCTAAAAACCAAAGATATTCAATTACTGTAATAGAAGACTGAGGAAACCAGCATTTATTAAAGTTTGAACGACTGGGTCGAGCAAATTTTTGGCATGTTTGCTTTATATAATTACCTAAAAATTTAATTATCACAATAGATGCTGCTAACTGACTTTGTTTTGAGCTTTAAAATGGTCCCACTCTCATACAGGAGAACATAGAGACACACTTACATGGGATTTTGTTCAGCTCGTTCATGAACTTGTCCTTCAGCTTGGAAAAGGCCTCGTCCTTCTCGCCGGTGCCCGGGCCGGCCATGTTGGTGGTATTGGAGCCAGCCGTGGAGGAGGAGGCGGTGGTGGGCTCGGGCGCCGCCGCCGCCAGTGCTTCCCTTCGACTCTCATTCATTGTGGCGATGCTGGGCAGCCAGGCAGATGCTGGAGGAGTGGAGAAAGAGAAAGACAACACAGAGTGGGTTAGATTTTTTTTTTTGTGCTGCTGTGACAGATGCATGTCAGAGGCAGCGCGCTCGCCTTGTCAGATGACTGAGTTGACGCAGACCGTGTGAGCAGCTGCTGGCTCAGCCTGGGTAAACATCAGCTGGGGTCCAGGATGAATTGGCGAGCACGCTGAATTCAGAACAAAGCTACTCACTCATTGCTTAAACTCCAGATTAGCATCACAGAGCAGAGATAAAATGATTATTTATTACTCGCATACAACACAGGCTGTAAATCACAGCGCTGCAACCGGCTTAATTGAAATTCTGTGCTGGTAGAAGTCAACCGAAAGAAGTACAGTAAATAATGTGGCAGTGCGGAGAAGATTACTCGTCCACTATCTTATCACACCATGCTCTTTGTACACAACAGGTGTGTTTACTTTACATCCTGGTCTTTTGTGACCGCGGGGGAGGAAACAATGTATTGCTTATGTTAGCTGCTGTGTGTGTGTGTGTGTGTGTGTGTGTGTGTGTGGATACAAACATGTATAATGAACTGTATATCGCAGCAGCCTCGACCCTGCACATGTCAGTCATCACCTCACTCTCACTGTGGGAGGTTGGTTGAAGTGAAGCTGAAAAACATGAAGTTTCAACTCTGCCTTTGGACAATAAAATGAGTCACTTACAGTATATTACTATGGCACTTAAGACTCTGTTGCTTTATGGTGTTATAAGTACCAAAACACTGAGCAAGGACCGTGTGTGCTGCTTGTGACACACATATATAAACTTCTAAGCAACATTGGCTGCAACCAAGGATTATCTTTATAATCAGAGTCTGTATGGAAACAAAATAGGGTCAAAAGTATTATAGCTGTGCATGACCATATCCGAGTGTCAGATATTTTTACGACCACAACCAAATGCTTGGATGTGTAAAAAAAAAATATGTGAACAGATTTAATTTGATGTGTAACCAAGGTTGATATTTTGTGAACAAATGAAAATGATTTCCACGAATAATTTCCTATGTCGAAGTGCATAAAGAAGATCTGTACAAAATTTACAGTTTCAGTTACACATCAGGTTTGTAGTTATACATCTATCTGATTGTGGACAAATAAGTTTACAGTTACAAGTCAAATCTACGTGTATAAATCAAAGCTGGGTTCAAACACTTTGGTCCCACACTTCATGCTTCGTCATGAATAGCTAATGGGGACTGACTATGGTTGCAAATTACAAGCACCTTTCTTAATCGATCATTGGTAACCATCCATCTATTTTCATCCGCCTATCCGGGGCCATGTTGCCGGGGCAGCAGGCCAAGCAAAGCAACGATCAATTAATCTGTTAATTTTGTTTACAAGACAAACGTAACAACTTTTTTTCCTCAATCAAAGGTCAGAGCAACATCACGCATATTCTCTGACAGCACTGTATTGTGTATGAAACATATAAATATCAAGAGGCCTCAACATATGAAACACATTGAATACAACTGAATAATGCCTGCTTTATTTTCCAGTGTCACTGCTGTGCTCTTCTTCCAGACCCCAAGATGGCCGCCTCGTCATAAAATTGTTAAATTGCGCCCGTTGTTTGCTAATGCTAGTCATTGAAACATGCTTTCAAAATTCTACTGATAGCTATAATGTGGGAGTAGACACATATTTCAGAATCAGATCTTTTGAGCAATTCAGATATGGTCATACACGGGGTGTCAGTGGATTAGTGGATAGAGTAGGCGCCCCATGTACAAGGCTGTTGCCGCAGTGGCCCAGGTTCGATTCCAACCCACAGCCCTTTGCTGCATGTCATTCCCACTCTCTCTCCCCACTTCACACTCAGCTTTCCTATCAATGAAAGGCAAAAATGCCCATAAAAATATCTTAAAAAAAAAAAAAAAAAGATATGGTCATACGTACACAGCTGCAACACTTCTGCCTTTTACATTTTGACCCCTATTTGACCCTTATTTATTAATTTAACCTTTATTTAACCAGGAAATCCCATTGAGATTGAAAATCTCTTTACAAGAGAGACCTGAGCGAGGTAGCAGCCGATCAATCACATTTAAAATGCAACAAATACGACACATACTACAAAAAAAACTACAATAAAGCAACAACTATTCAAACGTAGTGGCCTCTCTGTAAAATTGTGAAAAGTGCTTATCACAGTTTCTGAAAGCCTAAACTGATGTTCTTAAATTTCTTGTTTTGTCTGACCAGCAGTCCAAACCCACGTCATAGATGAGAAGTGACAAAGAAAGGTGGCAAATCTTCCCATTTAAGAAGCTGGAACCAGTAAATGTCAGCACTTTTGCTTGATAGATAACTACAACACTTATGTAGATCATCGAAATAGTTGCTGATTAAGTTCCTTTCAGTCAACTGACGAATAAATCGACTTTCATAATAGAGGGTAAATTATCTGGTTAACATATATATATTTTTTATGCAAAAAACATGTTAAATTTGAAGACTGACAAACTTTTAAAACATATATTAAAACAGATGTAACATATATGAAAATTAAGTGTTATGATAGGAAAAAGTACCAACATTCTGACTATTAGACCTCAGAACTGACTGTTAGTTGCAGGCATCTTTCCTTTGTTACACGGTGTTGTGTTCTACTCAGTATCATGGCACACGGGTGTCGAGCAGAGCTGCAGTGCTGTAACAAACCTCCTGCAGACAGGAACTATTTACTGTCCACTCTTTCTGTGCAGGTTGTAATTTGGCTCTGTCACCATAGCAATCAAAAAGGGTAATGGCGCACTAAAGTTGTAGAGTTGTTCTACCAGTACACAGTGAAGGCTGATGGCCTAATTTCTCCTGCTTTGCCACAGTGCTCATTAAACTCATATTTTTTCATTTGTAGTATTGTTTCATAAAGGGCACTGCACTGGTGCAGACAGAAACACTTTTAAGGGGTTCAGTGTAATTGAAAAATCTAAATCTAACCCTCAGTGCGGCCTCTAATGATATCCGTTTCTAAACTTCAAAGAGCTGAGCACAAAATGCAGTGGCAATTCATCCAAATATAATCTTTAAAAACATGAAGGAAAGGGAAGCTTCAGAGAGCTGAAATCCAATTCATGTTTCTCCCAATGTATAAAATTAGGTTTGCAAAGGCAGCGGGGCAATTTCAACTGAATTACGGCAGAGATATGAAGTGTCTTTTCAATATTTGTGCTTCTCAGATACAGTTTAGCTGAGCCGGGACACTTTCTTTCATTCTCATGGATTCGTCCACACAGAGTTGATGTCGCACTGATCATTAGCTTCACAATAATTTCCAGGAAAAACAAACACACTATGATCTGCTGTTGGCCACTGTGCAGTTTCACTGGAGTAGTTGTGTAGTAGCATATTCCCCTGTTTACTCAGCTCTGACTGTAGTTGTTGGGGGAGGGAGGATCATTTCTCATTCTCTGTGCTCTTCCAGATTTCCCAGCTGATCTGGGAATTCATTCTGGCAACAAGCCGCAACCCCGTTTCCATAAAATCTAGGTTATCACTGCTACTGTTGAGCCCGGTGCCAAGCAACAACTGCAGTCTGTGGGTTTTTATAAACAAAGTGCACTCATCTGTGCAAAATCAATTGGACATCTCATACACAAAGGATTGTTCTCTGGAAACTTAGAGGAAACTACTTACATTTATTTCATGCTGTGGCCTGGCAGCTGGATCTAAGATGAAATGGAGAAGAGACCTGTACTATACAGGACGTATTCCCAGTTACCTCAAACAGGAAAACGTAAAAGGTCAAAGCTGTCTAAATGTCTTTATGATAACAGTGTAGTTACACCTGCTTAATCTGATATTCGGTCTATCTGAATAGTAAAGGAGACCTTTTATGCTTTCTTTATTTTCTGTCATAAATATATTGTTACAACGTCGGATGTTCATGTTAAACGTAGCCAAAGTTTCAGAGGGTAAATGTATGAAAAAGTAATCCCTGTGAGGAAAAACCTCAGGCGTCAGACCGTTCTGAATACACATTTACAAATTTGTTTTTCTTATTTAGCTACAAGCTGATGTCAGATTTGTTCCAGGCATGTTGCTGCAGGTGTGTACATACACTGCTACATGTAGCTATATGCTAACAACAGAGAAACGTGTAAACTTGGTTGCAAATCTGATCATCTGAATACTCTGTGCCCAACAGTTTTTTGTACTTTGGCTACCAGCTGACGTCAGCTTGTGACGGATTTCTTTATACAGTCATCTGCTCCAGGCACATTACTGCAAGTGTTTAAACTTGCAGTAATGCAGTAATTACATGGCTTTCCACATGTAGCTTAATGCTAATGTCAGGGAAACATAATCGTAGCTCCCAGTGTGGTTAATTTCTCCCTGATTTTGGTTTATACTCCTGCAGGAAAATGTGCAGTTGTGTTTGGTGATTTTTTTTATGATAAAAAGTGCCACTTTTCTTCACCACTCATTCCGCAGCTGCAATAAAAAGGTAAAGCTCGTCCCCTTCCACTGAACCACCAGGGGACCTTATTTCAGAAAAAAACGTATGTACAGTAGTTAACGGTAAGTGACAAATAATTATTTGAAACTATTTGAATAGTGCCAGAGAAAGTATCAGTTTGTTGTACAAATGTTTAAGTATAAAGCTGTGAAAATACTTAACTAGAGCAACTACACACCCAAAAGTTACATAAGTGACATTTGCAATAAGATGTCTTTGTGTTTCGTACCAGGATGTACTCACATGAGCAACAGGACTTGTCCATTCTTTCCCTTCTCAACTGATGAAAAGACCAGGGGTCTCATTTATAAACACTGTGTACATACGATATGAGGCCTGAAAGGGACGTACGCCACTTCCCATGCAAAATTTATAAACTTTAAAAACAGACTTCATGGGAGAAACTTTGATCTATGCTTACAGACATTTTGGAGATTGTAGAAATTGTTGAATATTTTTTGGTGCACATTATATTTGGCTTTTGTCCGTATGTACATTTTTAGTATGGATACTACGCTCTGTTTTCTAAACGGAGTTATGGATAAAACATTTCAGGCGAGATATGTGTGTGGAACATAGCCAACTTAGCCATGACATAGCTAACAGCTCGCTAGCTAGCCGGTTTTGGCAACATATATTGTGCTAGATAATAAAAAAAAATAAAAAAAATAAAAAATAAGGTCCCACAGGGGACAACGGCAGGGGAGGGACTTGGCCTCTTTCTGATGAAGCAGAGGCAGAGATACAGAAGACCTGGAAACACTGACCAATCAAAGCAGACTGGACTTTTTCAGAAGGGGGGGTCTTAAAGAGATGTGCCCTTTAACCTTTAGGATGAGATACATTTAACCTGTCTTGAGTTACAAGAGGGTACAAACTGTGTTTAAACTGCTACACTGACATCAAACTGGAAATACAGAGAATATGGATTGTGGACTGGGAAGTCGGTATTTACAGACTTCACAGGGTTTTTGGATGTGCATCAAAGTGCAGCAACATGACATGAATGACATTAAGGGACACTAATGCACACTGCCATTTCCTCTATCAGTAGGTCTTGCATATCTATCAAAGAGCAGAAAGACTTCACTGCAGCAAATTTCACACAACCTCCAAGACAGCGGACGTTTGATCTGTACATCAAATAAACATTCTGCTTTAAAAGTGAATAATGACCAGCAAAAGAAATATTAGTTATGAATGACGTCAAATACGGAGGTATCGTGTTCCACCACACCATAGATATGGAAAATCAGATTGACTGTGTGTAACTGTCAGCAGTCCAGGGTAAAATAAATCCAAGAAAGGCCCATGTTTCCACACCTAAATCGATGTCCTTTTGTGAGCAGATCAGAATACAACACTGACATTACATTACATGTCGGGACATTACATGGTGTACAACAGAAATCGCTCAGGGAGACGCGCACGGAGCAAATAATACAGAACATCAAAGAACCAGAGGCAATACGATTATTCAAATTCAAATACAAACGCCGGCTCGAGAGGAAGCAGGAGGAGACTAATAGTGGCGTAATCCCTAAACACATTTAGTGACGCCTCAATCCCGACCAGCCTCAACAGAACATGAAGTAGATTATTTCTGCTGTTGGCTTGAACATTAAAGGCAACATAAGTACATAGTCTATGCTCTCATATACTTATACGTACAGCTAAACTGACTGTACCATGACTCATAATATATAGTTTCCTTTATTGGTTTCCAAGTGTCCCAATTAAAAGAAAAACAAGGTTTGTACACAGAGGTCATACACACTGACAAGAAGCTCTTCATTTATTCAGATTTCAATAAACCGTCATCCCTCTAGATTAGACTTATTGGCAGCAGGGGAGTCAGAACAAATCTGATTATCTGGAAAATTAGCTAAACATACGTGAAAGTAATCCCTGTAAGTAATAACCTCAGGATTCAGACCGCTTCCAATGTTTTCTTCTTCTTTAGCGACAAGCTGAGGTCAGCTCATGACAAATTTCCGTACGGTCATCTGCTCCAGGTACGCTACTGCTTGTGTGTACATACACTGCTACATGTAGCTACATGCTAACGGCATGTTAACTTGGTTGCAAATCTGATTATCTAAAAAGGATATGAAGAGAACGCTTTACTACTTTCAATCTTATTTCCAGCTACCTAAACTATCCAGGACTCCCAATCCAATATTCTTCTATCCAACATTTTAAACTTTTGTGGCAAATATGGAAGCGGAAAAATTGTAATGAAACATGCTATATTCCCCTACTTTTGTCACACATGTTAATTCATTTGTTATCATTTTTTCCCTTTTTTTTTAAAATACACATATAGCTTTTCTTATTCTTTTTTATTTATTTATTTCGTTCTTGTCTATTGGATTTCCTTTGGCTGGTCTGGCTTTCTCTGTTTGTTCCTGGGTTGGTGGGTGGATGGGGTTGTCTTTTTGTATTGTTGGTTTGTTTGTTGATGCTCTGTGCATCTTAATGGAATTATCAATAAAAATATCTTGTTAAAAAACACAACACTTGGTTAGGGGTAGAAGTTGTTGTGTGTTGGCTTAAAATACCCCATTTTGGTGCCACAATACTGCTGGAAACTGCGCCAATTTCTCACTAAAAAACAATCAGTTTTGGTGGCCCAACTGCCACTGGCAATGCCACTGATTACTTGCTAAAAAACCAACTGATTTTGTTGGTCTAAAACACTGGTTTGCAGCTTGGCAGCTGTCTCGCCAAGGTGTCATGCCATCCACCATCCCACTTTAGAAGCACTGATATGATACGTATGAATCGGACAAATGTAATGTGTTTGTGGTTTGCAGAAATGCACAATGCCAACATTTACGTTCAATAGTAATGAAAGTATCAAGACTATAAAAAACAGATCTACAATCAGATTCCTAACCCAAGGCTGCGCAGATAAAAAATGAGGAAGAAAATCAACTGGACCTCAACCTATACTCTTATATATTCATATTCTTTTTTATACTACTATTTTATCAAAGTCTGGTATTTTGCCAACATTATCCTGGATAACTTTTAACACTATAATATGCGGTTATACCAAAGCTTGATGTTAAACACCACCACTGAGGAAATTAAATGAAGACAGGCAGAAGCTCAGGCTGCTGCTGATGTTCTGCCACCAGACTAGCTGCAAGCACAGCTCAGTGGTGGCCAATTAAGATGGCTGGGACAATTAACATCAGAGCCACCAGAAACCAGCAGGCTGAGCTGACTGGTGGTCAGAAACCAACTAACCTCTGGTCCAGAACAGTGGCAGTCCCCATGTGTGTGTGTGCGCGACAACAGGGTGTTGGAAATGTTCTTGAGAAATAAACCAAAGGAAAAAAAAACACCTGCAGTGCACATGGCTCAGCCAGGCACTCAATTGGACATGACTGGTGGTGTTTGCCGAGAAAGCCAGTGACGGATCATATCCTGGCACAGCCCTAGCCACTCCAACTGGTTGGACAGGTTGCATGTACAGCGCATGGTTAAGATCTGAGGGGGATTGTGGAGAATTGAAGCCAAATGTTTTGACAAAAAGTGTGAAAAAAGTGGCTTCATGTGTAGGAGGAGACACAATATACAATTGGCAATAACAAGAACTGGTAGCGAGGAATAAAGAAAGACAACTGTGGCCAAGAGAAACTAATGGAACATGAGGTATCTGTGGTTGTATGATGTAGTAATACTGCAGATCATTAGCTCTGTTTATAACTTGGTAACCATAGCTGGGTAGGTTGATGATGATTTGTTTTGCCTTCACCTTCGTAACCACACTTAATTAATAACTGTTCAGCTGTTATGTGTTGAAACAGAACATGTGATGTCAACTGTGCACATGACAAGGAGCTTATGGGTAAACATTCTCCTCATTAGGGCTAGTTTGAGGGTTTGGTTTGAAGATCCTCACTTACACATTTAGATATTGTGGTTGTAATTTGAATCCCTCAGACAATACCACCATATATTAAGCACCAAAATGTTTTCTTAAAGGACCAGCGTGTAGGATTTAAGGGGATCTTTATTGCCTCTAAACTGAAATATAATATTCATAGCAATGTTTTCATTCAGGTATAATCACCTGAAAGCTAGACTTGCATGTTTGTGAGCTTATCATGAGTCATTTATATCTACATTGGGAGTTGGTCCTCATCTATGGAGATCGCCATGTTGCACTGCCATGACTCTACAGAGCTAAGAAGTTGGGATGAGAGTCACCACCTCCAAATCTGAGGCCATGGTTCTCTGCTGGTGGATTGCCCCCTCTGGGTTGGGAGTGAGTTACTGCCCCAAGCGAGGGAGTTCAAGTATCAGGGTCTTGTTCACGAGTGAGGATATGGAGCATGAGATGGATTGGTGGTTTGGTGCCGCGTCTGCAGTTATGCTGGTGCTGAGCTGTGCAGGAAGGCGACGCTTTCGATTTTCTGGTCCATCTACATCCCAACCCTCACCTATGGTCATGAGCTCTGGGTAGTGACCGAAAGAATGAGATAGCAGGCAAAATCTGCTGAGATGAGTTTCCTCCATAGGGTGTCTGGGTTCAGCCTTAGAGGTAGGGTGAGGAGTTCGGACATCCGGAGGGAGCTCGGAGTAGAGCCGCTGCTCCTTCACGTCAAAAGGGGTCAGTTGAGGTGGTTCGGGCATCTGATCAGGATGCCTCCTGGGCGCCTCCTGATAGAGGTGTTCCAGGCATGTCCCACTTCCAGGAGGCCCCCGGGGCAGACCCAGAACACGCTGGAGGGATTACATATCTCATCTGGTTTGGGAACACCTTGGGGTGCCCCAGAAGAAGCTGTAAAGCGTTGCTGGGGAGAGGGACATCTGGGGTGCTTTGCTTGGCTTGCTGCCCCCATGACCCGGACCCGGATATGCAGATGAAAATGGATAGATGGAACTTACTAAGATCATATTGCTGAACTAACCATAACTTTACTGAACATACAGGATTGTAAATGATTGTAAGAAATGTCATATCAGCACAATGAAGCCACTAAAATGAAATACCAGCCAGATTAAATCCCTCGTGGAGACACTGAACTCAAACAAAAGCAATCCTGACTGAGAACCTAGCATGAGGCGCCATTCACAATCACTTCATGTTCGCCAGCTGCCGCTTCCCAACATACTGTGAAAGCATGATATCACTGCACTCTCCAGCTGTGATTTTAACACTTAACTAACACTTGTTTAGCAACATCTTTGTCTGTCACCAACAGACAGTTTTTTCAAGACATGTCATGTGGCAAAAAATACTTCCAAAGAGAGAAAAAATAGTTTACAAAACTAAACCTATAATCTAAGCAAGAAGCGGGATTCATGTACAGAGTGCCAATGAACCTTCTCCTCCCATGAACAAAGCAGCCATTGGTTATCCCGGCCCTCTCAACCTCCCCCTTTGTTGCGCGGACGCCTACGCATGTCCATGTTCACTCAGCCTCCCTTTGGTCTCCCTTTGAAACGCTGCAAGGTTAGTGTGGGGGCTGAGCCATTGAGAGGCACGCTTGGCAGTGACAGAGATACTTCAACACTGGCGAGGACTTTTAGGGAGCACAATGATGCTCTGCAGAGTGCATGTGGGAGGCCTCCTCTATAGAAAAAGAATTGATCATGCCCTGTATGGGGGAGGTGGGGGGGCACACAGGCTTTCACTCGATATTTTCAAGTAATCTTATGTCTGATGTGAGGAACAGAAACACAAACACGGTGGTTTACCATGCCCCTAAGTGGATGTATTATACATAAGGAGCTACATTTTTGAAAAGACAATAATTACCCTGAAGATTTCAACAGAGAGTGGGTGCAAATGTGTATGTAAATGACACCATCCCAGTGAATGGGAGTCCTTTAAGGATGCATCTGAATGATATAATGCTCCCAGCTTTTAAATTACATCATCTTCCTTCGGGTTTGTGTAAAGCTGATGGCTTCAAATCTCTGAACAAAATGTCAAATGGAAGACAACCAAATGTGAGCTGCGTGTGTGTGTGTGTGTGTGTGGGGAGGACCACCCATGGAGTCTGTTATGCCTCTCGCATCACTGGCAAAAATGAAACATTAATTCAGCTCGTATTTGCACCTTAATGACTACTTGCCCCTTCAAGCACAAGATGACAACTTCTGTATTATCTCCATTGTCTGTGGTATCTCACAGCAGGTGGTCCACTTACAGAGCAAGTGGATCAGGCCTTATTTATCTGTATGGAAAACCTGAGAGCCTTGTTGACCTTTTTCCCCTTCCAAGAGTTGTCATCACGATGTAATTACACTGTATTTCCACTGCAACACAGACGTTAGTATCGACTCTGTCACTATTATGACCTACTTCAAGGTGAGCTTTAAAGAGAGAGTTCACCTCTACATCATAAATACATGCTTTTCTTCTGACATGTGCTGCTATTTTTCAGGCTACTGTATATACGTTTTAATATTAAAACATTTAAAGGGCCAGTGTGTAAAATGGGTTGAAAACAGTGACATCAGTGGTCAAATTCTAGATTGCAGGGCTCACTCGCTCACCCCTCCCGTCGGGTAAATGATGGTGGCCTCGTAGGGACAAAAAGCCTTGCGCGCGACTTTTTCAGGAGTAGGTCAATCTAGCGACGAGGTGAATGTTTATTTAGAAATCTAAACCATGTTACGATATTGTAATGAATCCCTCACGAGCAGGAGACCAGAGGAGCAGGAGACCAGAGGAGCGTTCGGGAAAAAGGCCCGTTTATTTGAGCACTTCAGAAACTCCGGTAACACTCCGCTCCGTCCCAAACTCTGACTCTTCTAGCGTAACA
>NC_065528.1:27221086-27253384 GCF_006386435.1 Epinephelus moara | reverse complement strand
TGTTTCCTCCTCCTTCTTCCTTCCTTCCGCTGTCTTCGTTGGTTCATTTATACACGCGAAACGCATTCTCTGGCTGGCTGGATTGTCCACTCGGGCTGCCTTACATACATGGCGGCGCAAGATAGCGACCTCTCTAAAGCAAGGCCCTTGCTATATATATAATAATAATAATAATAATAATACATTTTATTTAAGGGCGCCTTTCATGGCACTCAAGGTCACCTTTATATAAAAGCATAATTATAAGGCTACGAAAACCAAACAGATTTTATTTTATAGCGATCATACACTTATATAAACATATTAATGGGTAGAATATTCAGATTCAGATTCAGATTGACAATAAACCATGCCAAATATTACACACTGGCCCTTTAATACACACAAAGGGCAAACATGTTTCCTCAATCCACTTCCCCTACTTATCTTCCTTCTGTTAAATCAAGAGTCGCCTTCAGCTCTGCATCTCATGCACAACAGGTTTGACAGAACGTGCTTGGCCCCTCAGTGCGTCTCCATCTTTGAGTGTATACGGCGGTCCACAGTGTCAATGAGCGCAGATGATCACATATGACTACTGCTCTCTACTGCATGGTATGCACATCTCTCCCGCTGCTGGGAAGGCAGAAGCAAACACTGCCAACCAAGTCTCCCAACTCTCCACTATACTGCTCTGTTGTTCCATCACTCTCCCTCCCTCTTGACTGAGTCCAATGCAATGCCTGCATTTAGGCACGAATATTGCCAGTGTCATTAAAAAAAAAGAAAAGAAAAGGAAGCCCAAACCAAAGCTCTCCAAGGAAGCTTGTATCAACTGCTAGCTTACCTATCACCACTGAGGTAGCTAACGTTACAGCTCAGCTGAGAAGGCAGCCATTAATGTTTACATGTCTTGCTGTCAGGAGCATGATTCTCTCGTCCATGAGTAGATGCACACTTCCTTCTGCGCAGTGATACAGTTAACAGGTGTAGTTTGGTAATTTTGTTGTCCTTTAGTTTCTCCTTGTGTTTGTTTTGCCTGTTTTTATAGTTATTTTGTATCTCTTTGCCGTTCCTGTGCAAATCTTTGCATTCTTTGGCATCTCTTCATGGTCAATATTTGTCTTTTTTGGTCATTTAGTGGCACTTTGTAGTTCTTTTGTGTCTCCTTGTGGTGTTTTGTGTGTTTTTTTTGTAACCGTTTGGGTCTCTTTAAGGCGATTTTGTAGCTTTGATGTAATTTAATGTGTTTTTTTGGTTGCTTTGTAGTCATTATGTTTCCCTTTGTGGTCCTTCTGTAATTGTTTTGCCCGTTTTTGTAGTTATATTAACTCTTTGCTGTCTTTTTGTGTCTCTCTGTGGTCAGTTTGAGTCTCTTCCTGGTTGGTACGTGTTAACTAGGGTGACATTTTGCAAGTGAAGGCCAGGAGGTTCCCTAACACTGGGCCTGTGCTCGGTAGGCACATCCATGTTGGCCGGCATAGTTTGGTACAAAGAAAATAGTTCCTACATGAAACTGCTCACAACAAGGTCTGTGGATTATCTTGAGTAACCAGGTCATGATTTCTGGAAAGAGACATTGATGTTGAGTTTTTAGGTGTATATTTTGGCACTTTGAGCACCACAAGCTGAGTGCCATCTAGTTCCATAATACTGGAGAGAAGGCAGACATCTTTACGGCTGATATCTCCAACACTCTGCAACTCACACCAAAACTATCTAGGCTGATAAACAGCACTACAGGTAAAAAGAAAATATGGATTCTTGATTTAGGGGTGAACTGTCCCTTTAAATGATGTTGTTTCCTCTAACAGTCACACTGCAGCATGTCCTTCCCACTCCAATGACAAAGTGTCACATTCAATCTCCCCATCTTGTAACCTGTGGGCGATACGAGCTAATTTGAGGGGGAAAAAAAGATTAATATAAATTTCGGGGACACAAGGGCATCAATTGATCAAACCTATTATCAACTCTCACAGTTATTCCCACCTTCACTGAGCTGCTGCAGGATGCAATACACTGCTTGTTTCTTTCTTATTTTGCTCCAGTCATCTCTTTGGAGGTGTGCCGCTCAGGTGCAAAACCCCAACCCAATTACAGGCCCGCCAGATGGCCCAGCAGGTCCCCAACCACAGTGGCGAAGCTGGCACACAGCTCCCTCCTATCACCTCCCTCTCTGCCTCCATCTTTCTCTTGAGCTCTCACTCCGTCTCTAACTGGGTCAGCTCCCTTGCTCTCTACCTCCCTCTATCATTCCTGCTATCTCCTCCATCGTCCTTTCATGTTTTTGCCTCCTCCCTGATTCTTGTCTCCCCAACCTGAGCAGCCATGGTATGACTAACATGACCATTTCGACATGGTAAACTAAAACAGATTATAACAGATTGACATGGTGATGTAAAAGATGTCACCCCTCTCTTAAGTTCATTTTTTGACAGTATATTTTTTATCATGTGGATTTCTCTGCTCCCCACTGGTTCCAGTTTTGGCCAGCTTTCTCAGTGTGCCGGGTGTTATGTCTCATGCTGTGTGAGGAAGTGATAAGGCTGCCAAAAACGAGCCCAACCCAGGACTAATTTCGTCCATTTCATTATCAAATTCAATACATTTCACAGATCACAGCTCCACTGTACGGTACAGTAAAGAGAGCAAGACACACAGGCGGCCTTTTGCCAATAACACTTCCCTCTTGTCATTTTATTGGGTTTCATGAGTTAATCACCCAGTAAATCACCAATTAAACCCATTTTATCAAGAATTATCTGCTAATTATCACAAAACGATGTGGCAGTTGTTATATGTCAGCCGAATTTAAACCAGTTGATATATATATATATATGCACAGTAAAAAGGGATAAGATCAATATGAGAGAGCTCATCGTCTACATGTACAAAATGACTATCTTGGTAAAGACAGAATTATGTTTAATTGGGATTGGTAAGTCATCCTCTCTTAGCCTGGAGCTTAAAAAGAAGATCAAATAGAAGCGTG
This sequence comes from Epinephelus moara, assembly GCF_006386435.1. Lineage (NCBI taxonomy): Eukaryota > Metazoa > Chordata > Actinopteri > Perciformes > Serranidae > Epinephelus > Epinephelus moara. The sequence continues at coordinate 27,250,410 of NC_065528.1, read as the reverse complement.
CGTTTAAAACCATTTTCTGCGATTACATCATTACATTTTTTTACACTTCCCATAAGGGAAAGAGTCTGTATGTCTTTGGAGACTTGTAGTTCACTATTCTGCATAAGTATGAATATAAATATGTAAGAAAAACAAAATGAGAATGTTCTACTTCTTACTTCTAGATAGTTTTGGTGTGAGTTGCAGAGTGTTGGAGATATCAGTCGTAGAGATGTCTGCCTTCTCTCCAATATAATGGAACTAGATGACACTCAGCTTGTGGTGCTCAAAGTGCCAAAAAATACATTTGAAAAACTAAACAGCAATGTCTCTTTCCAGAAATCATGACCTGGTTACTCAAGATAATCCACAGACCTTGTTGTGAGCAGTTTCATGTAGGAAATGTTTCCTTGCTACAGAACTACACCCACAAGCCATATAAACACACAGAAGGAAGTGTGCATCTACTGCTAGCTCACCTAGCACCACTGAGCTAGCTAACGTTACCCCTCAGTGGAGGAGGACGCCATTAATGTTTACATCTCACGCCATCACAAGCACGAGCCTCTTGCCCATGAGTAGATGCACACTTCCTTCTGGTGATATAGATGGTGGGCATAGGCAAATGATAAAATAATGGGCCTCTAGGCACAGATATGCAAGGGGCACCATCACCTGTCCTACATAGGAGCAGGACACAAAGATTTTGTGGTTGTTTTGTGTCTTTTTGTAGTTGTTTGGGTCTCTTTGTGGTAATTTTGTGTCTTATCCTTGTCATTTTATGTCTTTTTGTTGTTGTTTTGTGTCGCTTTGTAGTTATTTTGTTTCTAATTGTGGTTGGTTTGTGTCTCTTTTGGTTGTTTTGCCCATTGTCCTAGTAATTTTGTGCCCCTTTTAGTTTCTTTGCAGCTCTTTGCTGTGTTTTTGTGTCTCTTTGTGGTCAATTTGTGTCCTTTTTAGTCATCTAGTGGCTCTATGTAATTATATTGCGTCTCCTGGTGCCGTAGCATTGTTCAGACCTCTCATTGTTCCGACCTCTCATTAGTCCGACGTCCCGTTGTTCTGATATGTGATTATACTAGACTACACTGTATTTGTGTACCATAGAGGATCAGCAAACGCAACAAAAGTAGGCTACTGGTCGAGATACAAGTGTCATAGAGAGGAGAGAATGAAACACCATAACCTCCTGTTATTAACTCTGGGGTCGGGGTTGTGTGGGGAGCTTTCCGCGGTGCTGAACGGCTCCCGGCGGCTCCGCGACCGGCTCTGGGTCAGCTGGGAAAGGCTTGAGGCGAAGCAGGCTCACAGCTTATGTGTTTGTCACTTTCTTTTTCATTTTAACACACACCATGATCTTTTCCTAACCCTAACCAAGTGGTTTTTGTGACTAAACCTAACCAGACCTTAACCAAAGGGCATATTGATGATTTCAGAACAACGGGACTTCGGAACAATGGGTTTAATATGGTCGGAACAATGGGATGTCGGACCAATGGGCAGACCCCCGTCTCCTTGCGGTTGTTTTGTGTCTTTTTGAAGTCGTTTGGGTCTCTTTGAGGCAATTTTGAGGTAATTTTATTTTTTTTTTTTTGGTCATTTTGTGTTTCTTTGTGGTCATTATGTGGTCATTTTGTAGTTATTCTGTGTCTCTTTGCAATTCCTTTGCAACTTTATTCAGTCCTTTTGTGTCCCTTTGTGGTCAATTTGAGTCCCTTCCTGGTCGGTATGTGTTAATCTGAGTGCCGCCCACACTTTCGGCCCCTGGGCCTGTGCCTGGTAGGCCCGTCCAGTAATCCATCCATGTAGTTTGGTAAAAAGAAAATAGTTCCTACATTAAATTGCTCACAACAAGGTCTGTGGATTATCTTGAGTAACCAGGTCATGATTTCTGAAAAGAGACACTGATGTTGAGTTTTTCAAATGTATTTTTTTTTTGGCACTTTGAGCACCACAAGCTGAGTGTCATCTAGTTCCATTATATTGGAGAGAAGGCAGACATCTCTACAGCTGATATCTCCAACACTCAGTGACTCACATCAAAACTATCTAGACTGATAAACAGCACTACAGGTAAGAGGAAAAACATGTGTTTTTGATTTGGGGGAGAACTGTCCCTTTAAGCTAAATAAACCTCTAAAAAATCAGATTAACTGAAACATACATTGTTTCTGCTTCAGTGAAATTCATGTCAAAATATTTTTTTCATTATACAGCAGCACCGATGTGACCATTCAAATCTCTGTCCTTGAGCGATAGTGAGTAATTCAAAGGGACTTGTTAAGTTTGACTTTTTAAACAGGAAGCGACTAATAGCGGCGTAAATGTTTCGTCAAAGACAAATCAAAAGCAGCGAGAGACTCACAAACGCTGTCGTAGTGCAGGGATCAATAGTGTGGATCAATAGGGAAGTGCTTTGACTTAACAAGCATACGAAGACTCTGCTCTGGAGTCTTAGGGAAATCCAGGAGCCAGAAATAAGTGTACATATTTTATTAGCATCCTGAATCAGTGCTTCATATTCCCTTTGGAACAATGAAATGCTAATGAAGTCTTATTATGAGCTCTCAGACACTTAACTGTGACAGTCTTGATCATTGACTGGTGAACAGTTTCTAAGAGATGTTAAACCATTCGCAGGTTTGATTACAAGCATGGGAGCTCCTGCTGTTTAAAGTAATCCTCAGGAAGACACTTAGTGATTGCTGTGCCGATCTGGATAAACTAATAATCAGAGCAAGGACATGTTTTTTGATCCAAAGGGAGCACTAACAGTGTAATTACAATAAATGACACAAAATAAACTCAGCAAATTAAAGCTTGTTTTTGCAAGCATAATGGAGTGCTGCATCAAACAATTAACACCGTTAGATTAAACTAGGGAGATATTCAGCAAATAAATTAGAATTTTTAAAGTGATTTTGTGCTTAATAGACCATTTCATTATCCAACACTTTATGACTCACGTGATCTTCATTAAATGAATTTAGCTCTTTCTTGTGGCATCAATATTACATGAAGATGAACAAGTGCCATTCAGGTCTGGCTTTAGTCATCAGTGCCATCTATTCTGTGTCATGCAGAGTTCAGATAACACCTTTGTTGTTCTGGACTGAGACATATCTGAATTATGAAGAACTGAAAACACTAAAGTTTCTTTTCACTGCTGTATTTTACATTCTGCTCAAATTGCAGGTTTGTGGGCACATTTTAACAACCTAACCAACAACAAAAAAATCCATTCACTGTACTTTTGGATAGTCATTATTTTCACTCTCATTAGAAATAAACTACAAAAATAAGGGGTTGAGTCTCTTCATACGTATTTGCTGATAGAGTTAAAGGGTAACGTTAGTATTTTCAACCTGGACCCTATTTTCCCATGTTTTTAAATCTAAGTGACTAATGGAAAAAACTATTTTTCAAACTGAGACAGTTTTAAGTGAGAGCGCTGCAACTGGCAGCCATGAAAGTCTGCAATGTAATCCCATGGGATGGTTATTGACCATCAATTTATGTCCACTCAAAGTGTTTGTTTTTGCCACTGACAGGATCACATTGTCTTTATAAGAGTCTGACAACATTATGGAGGATCCCTACAGAGATAGACCTTTCTGTTTAACCAGAAACAGCTCTGGAACTGCCATTGTAAAAAGCCACCAGACTCCACTGAAATAAGCTAATTTAGTGTGTATAGAGCCAGCATATTTTTAGTACTACTAATAATACTAAAAATCGGAAATGCCTCTCATACTGCCTAAAATGCTGGATTGGCTGTCCGTGAGTATACAAGTCTATACACCAATCTGATACCACATGATTGACTGAGGAACTTAAAGTTTCCTACCGCAAAATTTTATCCCGTTTGGAGGAATCTGATGAAGAACCAGAGGTAAACAAGCTGCCATTACTGCTGTGGCGTTTTTCCTTATCTACTGTAAGGGTCCAAGGACAGAGTGATGTTGTATGCTGTAAAGCCCTCCGAGGCAAATTGTGATTTGTGATATTGGGCTTTATGAATAAAATTGAATTGAATAGTTCTAAGAAGTGTGCTGTTTTCTACTCTGTGTAATGTTACATTAGATAACATCAGAAGAACCTGAGCAGTTCTCAGCGTCTCCAACAGTTCCAACTGTTAAACTGCAACTTTGAAAAAAAAAGAAAAAGAAATGATGGTAAAACAACTAACATAAGCTAAGTTAACACTGCATAGCTAATTGCAGCCAGCCATTTGTGCTGTGAAGCCACTGACAACTACAGTTTTAGATGGGTAAAGAAGAACTGATTTGCGGTAAAGAGTGTAGCATTAGCCTTTAGCTAAATGCCAAACTAGATAATATATGAAAGTTCTATGACAAATATTCTCTACAAAGATTTGTCCCTGTTTTAAATAAGCCATGTTATACAAAAACACTATCATTCATTTCACAGCCACAGTAACGGATCCGTATGCAGTACTGGCCGATAGGCAAGTTCAGGAATCCTAATTAGTATCAGGAAGGAAAAAAGGTATTAGGACATCTCTAATATTTTTACATCGAATTGGGTGAGTTTTTTTAAGTTTTCATTTTCGTCACTTTGAGTGAAGTGTGCTTTACAATGATAAAATTACTGTTTATTTACAGCACTCTAGTCGGGTTGGTGACAGCAACTTAAGGGTTGTTTCTGGTTAAACAAAAAGGTCTTACTCTCTGTAGGGATCCTTTCTATAATGTTGTCAGACACTTATAATGACAATCTGACCTTGTCAGTGGCAAAACAAGCACTTTTAGCGAATGTAAATTGAAGGTGTTTGCCCTATTACTCAATACAGGACCAATTTCAAAAACTGTTGTTCCCATTAGTCATAAGACACAAAAACATGGGAAAATAGGGTCCAAGTTGAAAATGACCAAGTTAACCTGTTAGAGCCACTTACGCATTTATTAATATGTAGTAAGAATATATGTGTTGATATGACATGTCATGTAGGTTCTGACAATATTTAAGTTTACACAACAGTTTCTGTAGATTGTGCGTAATGACGATGTGAAATTTGTGTTGACTTGGATTGCAATACATTTTTGACTGTGTTATGCAGTGTTGAAGTAGCCTGGAAATCCAGACCCAAATCTAGAAAGATTTAGGGTCTGACTATGAGTAATGCAAATGACCCAACTTGAGGGGCGGCACCAAGCATGCATTTGAAAATATCACTGCATGCAACTGGATAACACTACGACCAATCAGAACAATACACAGGGTGACGTATCCAGAGCTTAGCTACCAGCGGAGCTAACTGGTAGATTAGACTCTTGCCGTATCTGGTCGACAAAACAGCAAAAACGTCCTTCTTGCAAAGAAAAGACTTTAGCGCCATCTTCTTTTCCTCTTTTAGAGAAAAAGCCAAGTCTAACTCGTTCATTGTAGCGGTCAAAGCTGTTTCAAACAACTGGTGTTCATCCGTAGCCATCTTGCAATGTTTACTGACTGATTCCGGACTTCGTCATCGCAGCGCTGTCGTCATCTGTTTAGCTCGCCTCTGCCCGCCTATATCAGATACACCGATGTGATTGGTGCAGCTCGGCTCCAACGGCATGGGTAATGAGCATCATTACTGATTGCCAGAGTGACTCGCTGAGCAAATTCAAATTGTGCTCTAGCGAGAACTCTGGATTTCCAGGGTAGTGTTGAAGTATAACAACTGGAATACGATGAGAATAAATACAAATAGGACATTGAGTCGGTAGAGGACTTGGCCTGTTGTTTTGTTTTTCATTTTTGGATTCTCACTAAACCTTGTTCAACTTTTCCCTACCTCACGTGAGTTCTGTGGATCTTAAGAAAAGGAACAGAAACACGAGTCAAAACCGAAACATCACGCAAACTAAGTGGCCTAGGAACTGTGGTGTGTTGAAACGGCCACTATGTACCCTTTAAGGACAGAAAGACATTAACCAAAGTATGAGCCAAGAGCTGGCTTACTTTGTGCATAGATATGTAACTAATGAGTCTGTGGGTCATTCTAGTAGAAGAAGCACTTCATGCGTAAAGCCTAAACCTGCACCTTGGATGAACTCCAGATTCCTCTCACTCTATTCTGTCTTTGTTCACTCTCCATCAAAGAAAATCACAGAAATAGCCAGTCAGCCAGCGTCAGACCAATTTACTGTGTCATTGCTGCCTCACAGAACAAGAAAAACTACATTTTATGAAGTCAACTGGCAGCAGCACATGTCAGATATCAAACCAATTCAGCCAAAAAAATAAAACTGACAAGAACTTCCAAGAAAGAAATGGTTGCTTTGATACACGTGGGTAGAAAGCCGAACAGTGCACCTAAACTTTGGTAAAGAGCACGAGGAGGACGTGAGGTCGTGAACTGGCACATTAATTACTGTCTGTCAGTCAAGTATCCACCACCATCTGCCGTCCACTCATTTGCAAGAGGATAGTGTTTCCAGACACAAGGGGGGAGTCTTTTTATGTATATAATAAGTCACGTAAATGATTGTTAGGTGAGCTGCCTGCCGAGGACAGAGATAAGAGGAGGCCGAGGAGGCCCCGTGGCCACTTCCCCTTGTCCTGTGCAGCCTCTTTACTCACCTGAAGCCAATCTCAGGGGGTAATGGAACTGGAAAAAGTTATTAACCCCGCTTTGCAGCGAGGGCAAGACAGCTCTATTAAGCCAGTGCACAAAGATTTCACCCATTTTCAATTACTGCTTCCAAAGCGCTGAGGAAAGTTAAAAAAAGAAGAAAAAGAAAGCAGCCTTGTTGTCTGCCGGAGAGAAGGACTCATGGGCCCCAGATCTCAGCAGCTCTTATCATCTTACTCTTGTTCCTCATGCAGCGCAGGTCTGACACACTGCCTGAGTTGTCGGTGGATACGTTGAGTCTATTTATATGACAAACATCGCATGGGTGGCACACCCACTGGAAAATGGACCAGTCAGCCCGGGGCTAAATGAGAGGCTGGGGAGTAGAGAGGAGGGTAAAGTGTAGAGGAACCCGATGGGGGCTTACACTGAGATGCTGAATCTGGCTTTAAAATATGTTGCAATGATTTGAATCAATACTGAGGCACACACACACACACACACACATAAAAAAAGAGCTCTCTGTAGGTAGCCCAGGTGCAAATAGACTTTCACTCTCTAGCTTTAACACTAATCTAAGACTGACACCATTGGGGCCTTTATTAATAAAAAATTCTGTGATCAGATTTGAGAGTCAAAGAACATGACTGCCTCTCTGTGATCAAAACTGCATAATGAGTGATGAAAGTGAAGTGGATTTCTTTATGCCCTCAAAGCATTTTTCAAAGGATTCAATCATACGTAATATTTTAATTTTAGAGATGAGCTGTTTCAGTGTGTTATTAAGGGTTAGTCACACAGGGGCTCTGCAGTGAACGACGCGCTAAGGCTTTGACGGATTCTGTGGTTTGGTGTTTTTAGCCGAGCTACACCAGAGGACATTTGGTTAAAAGAGACAAAACAAAAATTATTTTCTTAATTCAATATCATCTATGGCATTAAAGCAGAAAAAACATAGCGAAAGGATTTTCTGTTGTTGTTGGCACACGTCTTCACTAAATAGCCTGTTTCCGCACGTCTACTATCTATAGCCTGTTTCCTCTTGTTCCAAAAAGCACTTTGATTTGTGTTTCAAATGCAACACATACAGTAAAGTTCCTTTGATTGCAGGTGACCTTTTCCCAAGGCTTCCCCTCAGTCTGCTCTCATTGGCTCTAGCTCGTTGACAGGTCAAGATATTTAGCCTGCTACATATCTAGGATGTGTGTGTATCAGCTAGCCTCTGGGCCTGCGTCACTGAACAGTTCACACAAAGTGCTCAAGCACTGATTTGAAAGTGCAGAGCCAGCGCCGATTAGCCTCTGATCTGGGGCTTTTGTCCTGAAGCTCCAAAAACTGTTGGCAAGTGGACAAGAGGGTTTAAGTGCTGAAGTGTGAACTGGGCATTATTTGATTCAGTGTTTTAATTTGGTCTTTCTTTAGGGACAAGAGACCTCCATAAAAATTGAAATGACTAAAAAGTAACTGGTGTGTTTCTAAGAACCTGAATAAGAGCCATATGACCATAGTCTTTAATTATTTCCTTATGTAAAGGATTTATTCCTTTATCTATTGATTTACTATTGAAACTCCGCTCATCATTTATTTTCAGTGTCTGGTCTGTAAATATTTCTGTTGTCCTTGTTGGTATTTCGTAGTTTATCATAAGTCTTTGCTCTGTGTTTTCGGCTGCTAAGTATACCTGCCAGTAGCATCCTAAATAAAGCATTTTTTGAGTGACAGGTGACAGAATTTAATAGAAATCTTAGTGTTTCCATTTGGTGAAATGACACTCAATCTTTCCTTCTCAAACCACCAGTCCAATCCAGTGTCACATGTCTTTGAGTAACTGTCAGACTTGAGTACATACAGGGCACACACCTTGATTTCCAATTAAAAAAGCAAACCCCACAGCAGTGAAGGGAAAATACTGTAAGGCTTACTCCAGTTTTATTTGAGCATTTAGCTTCCGTTGGCCATCAAAGCTCCATTACTCACTCAGAAACTGCTGGGGATCTGTAATGGTCCGCTGTTTCTCAGCCCCCGCGTTTATTAGACAACTAACAGGGATCAAACACTACTGTCTGACTCGTTCTGTTTTTCCATCGCGTCGGCAGATGCGGTTTGAAAGAGCTTAAAAACCCACCTCCCACATTTAGCGACCCTTAGCCCCGGTTGCGTGCTTAGTTGCTTCGAGGCTGGAGGGGGCAGCGCCGGGGTGGATGAGGGCCGGGGCTAATATAGCAGCGCCTGGGGAGCCATGTCTGTTGGAATCAGTCTGATGTGGGAGGCGAGGCCAGGGGCCATTGTGCAACTACTGGTAGGTGACTCATACAGATAAAGGGAGGCTATTTGCTCAACCACTTCTTGCCTCCAGGGTCACCCTTCAGGGAAATCTGCCCAGCAACTGCTGGCTGTATGACAGGCTGAGAGAGGCAAGGAGTGTGACGAGTTTTAACGGTCAAAAGGCGAGAGTGACCCTTGGAGCAGGGCAATAGTTGTACTCCAAGGGTTTATTGAGAGTACTTCATTCTGTCGAGGACAAGGAGATTAAAGATTCAGCACTGTGCTGGTAATCCGCTCTGAAGAAACCTCAATGTGTCTGCTTTTATAATGACCACTATGGGCAGCATTAGTAGTCTGTTAAGAGTTCATTTGGCACACACTGTCTTTGGGAAGAGTGTAAAGTTATGCTCATTTCAGGGAGGACGTTCACTTCGAGGTTTTACACATTTTAGCTTTTACAATAATTTAAAATATAAATGCAATTCTTGTGTTTTTGCTCCCATTTTTCCTGAGCTGATATAAAAGATCCAATACTTTTTTCTTTTGCACACAAAACACTTGTGTCTCTCAAATTTTGTTCACTTCTTCTCTTCCAAGATAATCCATCCACCTGACAGTTGTGGCATGTCAAGATGCTGATTAAACAGCATGAATATTACACAGGTATGTTTTAGCATTGTCACAATTCAAGCCCGCTCTAAAATGTGCCTTGTTATCACACAACACAATGCAATTTTGGGGAAAAACTGCTGTTGCCAATGACGTGAGTGCTCATTTCACCAACATAAACTGTCTCCAGTGTTGTTTCTGTGAATTTGGCAGTACATCCAACCGGTCTAGTGAGCCAGTATGGGACCTTCACAACCAGCTTCTTCACCTGCAAGATGGTCGAAAACCTACCACTGAGATGAGCATTCCTGAGACAGTTTGATGCTGGATGTGGAGGTCCTGTGAAGATTGTGAAGGTTGTGAAGACGGTTGGATGTACTGCCAAATTCTCAGACAACATTGGACACAGCTTAAAGTAATGGAATGAACATTTTCTTCAAGGTTAACGGCTCTGGTGGACATGGTGCGCTTCCTCAGAAAGTGGGATGTGTTTAAGAATCAAGCTGTTTAATCCGCACCTCAATATGCCACACTTGTCAGGTGGATGGGTTACGGATTATGTTGGCAAAGTGCTCAAAATCTGAGAACAAAATTGGACGTAAATAAGTTTTGTGTGCATAGAATAACATCAGATCTTCTATTTGAACTACTAAAAAATGGGTAATGGGAAGTGTGTCAAAGCAAATCCAAGCAAGCTTGACACAAACTGTCCATGAGTTTCCAACCCTCCATACTGAATTTAAAATGCGCATAAATCTAAACTAATACAATTTAAAGTTGGCCACTGGCTTAAAATGAAATCTATCAGTATTGCCACTATTAAACTCTTACTGTCATTTATTTTGAATTATTTCAAGTGATCACATGGTTTTAAAAGGTACTTAAGAAAGAAACCTCTTGGCAATCTTTGGTTCTGAGAGGACTTGGAGTGTTTGGTACAGCAAGAGGCTTTAGTGTGGGGTACAGCTGAAGCCCCAAAAATTATGCTCTTAGAATGGAAATCATCAGATCATCAAAAAATTATGATGGTTTAATGGTTTAATAAGATGATTTTTATCATTCAAGAGGAACACTATTTATTTATAAAAATGGAAAATGGAGAATGCCAACATATTCAGCACCAAATGTTTACAAGGACCATTTTCTATAAAGAGATATGTAGGTTGGTATATTTAAAGGCATAGTTCAATGTTGTTGAAGTAGGGTTGTATGGGATACTTATCCATAGACAGTATATAACATGCAGTAGATGTCAATCGGCCCGCCCTCACTTTGGAGAAGCGGGCTCGAGTCTGACATGGAAGCTAAGCAATGTACTGCTGTGGAGATGTCAGCAGCAAAACATATTTTAGGCACCTAAAAATGGCCGTCACTGACTGTTCTTGATTGGCTGAGCGATTGCAATGACCTGTCAGTGGACTGGGCTCACTGTTGGCTGACTGAGAATAGGAAAGGAAGTAGTCACATTTAAGTTGAGGATGTTTATGTCACAAAATTATCTGAGCTCACAAGTTTTTTTGACGGCACATTTTTAAATCTTTAAATCTCTGTGATGAGAACAATATAAACATTTGGAGAGCTGTAGCTCAGCGGAGGAACAACATAAAACAAACACCCTGTAGCTTTGATTTTATTTAGCTTCCACCCTCCAGCTTCTCCTTCTCCTTCTTCTTCCCGCCCACTCCTTCACGCCTCTCTCCGCAGCACCATGCCTCCCGCAGGGCTCAGCCACAGATATCACAACTGACACAGTTTATCGAGGCAAATAATCAGGAGGGGAATTACTGCGTGAAGCTGGGACTTTACCAAAAGGCAGAAACTCATTTCAGTACACCAAGGGGCATTATCACCTTCAGTTTAAGTCTCCACATTTAAAAACAACTACATACAACTACAGAGATGGTTGCAGTGTATGTTTATAGATCTGTTCTTTCCTGTTCCTATTAGTTACAGATGACGTAGCACATGGAGCTCTCCCTTATTTGTTGTCTTTGCAGTTTATCCTTTTCTATGGTGTCCATGTCAAAAAGACACGTCCCCAGAGCTGTTAATGTTCTCAAACAGACGGCTCTTCAAGTGCTCTTTCCAGACACTTGGCAGCTGACCTTTTAATTCTGTTTAGAGTGTGGCTAGCGTGTGTGCCGTTTACAGATGATGTTGCCTCGGTTCATCTCAAACAAGAGTTAAGCATCCAGTGACTAAGTCGATGAATATGCGCTGTCTCATCTGATTTGTCACTTCGAAAAAGTGATTCAAAATGCAACAAGGACGTATTTCGGCTAAGTTGTGCGTTTAAGCAGAGGCAGTTCTCATCCAACACTTGCCCGTGGCCTGACTCAAATTTTTTCTCAGCAGTGGTCCAGAACAAATTCTAACTTGCACTGACATTTTCAGAAATTTTCAGTTTATGCCGAGGGGCTAAATTACACAGTATCAGAACTCATTTGAAGGTAGGGTGAATGTGAGGTCACCAAACATCAGCATTCGGCTGAGTGATGGAATAAATCAGCTCGTCCAGGATGTCTTTGCCACGAACACCCACTTCTTGAATCTAATTGACACTTTGGTGGTCTGACTTCACATCTGAGTCACAGGATCTCTGAACCCCCCTCCACACACACAATCACACACAAACACACACAAACACAATGCTGACAGGTTGCTAATCCCATAAAGGTGTCATAGAGTGATGTGAGAGTGTGATTAGAAGGTGACAAATAATTCAGCTTCAGAAATAACAGTCGAAGTGTCACCGATCTGCAGTTTCAAGCAGATGACTGGGTTCCCACTCTTTTCTACTGATCACTTCCCAGGACTTTTCCAGGACATTTTCAGAGCTGCCCTGGCTGTTATGACAGACAGGGATCATGCATACACTAATGTGTTCCTCTCCGTGGAAGTCTGATTTAAAAGATGTACACTTTGCCTCTAAATTATTGATAAAATAATTTCTTAGAAATTATTACCAATCTATCATAAAATAATGCCAACTACTACCAGTAGTACTAGTGTCGTCTCGGATGGCCACACTTATCTCCACAGCACTAGAGAAAGGTCTGGAAGCACACATTATCATTCTGCTACAGGACAAAAATGCTCTGGCTTGTTTTTATTGCTTTAAACCAATCACAATTGTCTTGAGCAGCACTAAGCCCAAGATGCAGCGACAGTGCACATGGGGTTGGTGAGCACTGACATTAAAATGGTTAATTAGCAAAAGAAAATGCCACCAAAACCAATAAGACACAGTATGTTGACTGTTTATTCAACTTTAGGTAATAAAAAAAAAAGTGAATTTGATAATCAGTGCCTTAGTGGAGAAACCTGACTCTGGAGGAGCTCACAGGGCCCTTCAAACCCACAGGTTTTGCTGTCTGTATTTGGCTCAACCACAAACTTATTAAGAGGATATCACAGAAGCTCAAAAGACATGAATCGAATCGGTACATTAGTGTGGTCAGTGTCACTGGCGCACATCACTGTCAGAATAAAAAGACGTGGCAAGTCAACTCCAACTGGCTGTTTCGGAAATCGGATCAACATCAGGCATGTGAGTCCTTAGAGGCAGAGTCTGGGCTTGTTAGCTTGGAGGTTATTGTTGTTGTTTCCCGTAGCAAAGCATGATTTTGAAAATGGTAACACACAGATTGCATAAGAGGGAGAAATGCCGGCCTGAATAGTCAGCCAATGGCAGCCACAGTCTACACCTGGTGAGTCAGACTCGTACTTGTGCAGTGATGGTTCAAAATGTGCTTGCTCAGAACGAGCTGATTCCTCGACCTCTGCTACTACTACTTGCAGCTCTCTAGAGAACCACTCATTCAGACAACTTCTCACTTGACACTGTGCTTCATTTACGGTGCCTGGAGTTACTATGGCTCAGGAGACAAAGCATGTCGTCCACTAATCGGTAGATTAGGCAACATGTTGAAGCATCCTTGGGCAAGACACTAAATACCAAAATGTGTGTTAGTGTGTGCGAATATTTAACTGAGTAGAAGGTGGCACCTTGTAATATAGCGTCAGCCACAGTTATCAATCCAATCTAATCCAAACTGTATGTGCTACCATGTGACGTGATTTTGGGGTGTGCTCACAAGGCTTCCATAACATAACCAAGAGCAGCCTATTCAAAATAATCTCATCCATAAACTACCATTTGAACATTAACATTATCCTGAACACAAATTCAGATGGCAATGTAATCTGTTTTGGGAAGCTCTGATGCACAACCTCGTGGTTCATTCTCAGCTAAGGGTGCTTTCACACCTGCCCTGTTTCGTTCGGTTCAATCAAACTCAAGTTCGTTTTCCCCCTAAGTGTGGTTCGTTTGGGCAGGTGTGAACACAGCAATCACACTCAGGTGTGCACCAACACAACAGTACTGAGACCTTCTTGAAGCTTTGGACCAAAGCAAGACAACTTTAGATTGAACTTTAGTTGAAATAATTTTCCAGGACAATTAAGTTTTTCATGTGGGAACAATGTGTGAACAGATCATGGCAGCACTACAGGGGAGAATATGATGATTAGGACGATGAGGAAATGACGCTTCACACGTTAGCGTTTAAACTGCTATATTGACTTTTCCCTTACTCCATGTATCTCCTCATGGTGTCTGTTTCCTCGCACACTTTGATGTTTTTCCCTCTCCTTGTCCGTCCATTAGAAAGCCTTTCCCCCACCGGGCATCCTTTCATACGCCTACAGCCCCTCACAACATTTCCACCCACACACTTTGTTTGAAAAGCAGCATGCCTGCCAATGTCCAACTAGCTCAATAATTGTCACAGAACTATAATTTAGCTGCGCAGATTTTTCTTTCAGCTGCACAAAGTAAAAAATTGACATCAAAAGTACCTGATGAATATCCAGTGAAAAGGAATTTGACCTTTTGAAGAGGCAGCAAAATAAAAGATGCTATCATTTTCCATCATTTTTTTCCCATTGAACTAGAGTGAGCTGTCAGATCGGATCACACTGGCACTATCATTTAACACAACAGCCTCCCTAAATCATACTCCACAGAGCCAGGGGGGCTTGAAGAGTGAGACTGAACTCATTGACAGTGGTGGCAGCTTGATAGATAACATTGTGAGGGTGACATTGAAATAAACAGGCATTGTGACCAACGATCTTTCAGCTTATCGTTCACCATCAGGCGTCTCTGACACTGCATTAGCGTGAGTTCTGATTTTCTCATTTGGGAGAAACTCTCTCATTTGCAAGCGCGCTGTTATCGCCGTGACCCCCAGGTTGTGAAAAGCTCCAGTGGTACAGAGAGACAGAGCAGGAGGAGGAAGGAGAGAAGAGACAGATGTGTATTACATGCATTTCTTTCTACTGCTCTGATGTATCACATCTTGGTAGCTGAGGGATATAGCAGCCTGTGTTATTGGGTTTTAGCCACAGAAACCTACATATTGCACACACTTGACAGGCAAACTTGATAGCATCAAAGAGATTTCAGTTCCTGTGAGCATCAAGTCTTTAGATTGGGATCAGATGCAGCCATATCAAGACAGCCCATGAAATTGGGCTGAAATTGCTCTTGAATAATACAGTCTGCAGCCATGATGGTGTGATACAGAGATGGAGCACTAAGATGGATGTTTGGCGGTATACAGAGGGTAAAAAAGGGACAATATGCTCGCTGCCTGCATGCTTACAGATGCTTACAGAAGTGTCCCCTGCAGTTGACCCTGCCCAGTACTGTTTCACTGCACTTTGCTTTCTCTAAGCAGACAGGATGAGGCAATTAGGGCTGAAACCAATGATTATTCTTAATGAAGTGGTTATTGTTTGGACTATAAAATGTCAAAACAGTCCATGTTGAAACGGTATCTTTATAAGGGAATTATTGTCCTTATTTTTGGGTTCATTCTTGTATTTTGGATAACTACTAGAACATGTAAACATGTCTCAATGGTCAAAAATACTTTATTTTCCTCATACTGTCTGTACTGGAACACCTCTAATCAACCTCTGTCTGAAACGCTCTTTCAGCCCCCCTCCTGAAAAAGCCCAGTCTGCTTTGATTGGTCAGTATTTCCAGGTCTTCTGTATCTTGGCGCGTCATTGCAACCTGGGGAATGATTGTCAAGTAAGTATAGCAGCTTTTTCTACAGTAAAAATCCCCAATAAAAGCCTCTAAACAAAAATCTTCACCAATGGACATGTTCAAGCAGCAACATGATCTGAGATCTGGGAGAGATTAACAACAGCAAAAAACAAAATTATGGGTTTCTAGCATGTAGCTACATGTAGTTGTGCCCTTGCAGCGGGGAATGACTGTGTATAGCAACACTTTCTCCCATTAAAAATTACCAACAAAAGCTTCTAAACAAAAATCCTCACAACAGGGCATGTTCCAGAGAGAATATGATCTGAAATCTCGGAGAAATTAAAGACATCGAGAACCAAAATTGCAGGTTTCCCTGATGCTAGCATGTAGCTACATGTAGCACTGAACGTGCAGTGCAGAATGATTGTGTGTAGCAACACATTCTCCCATAAAAAATCACCAATAAAAGCTTCTAAACACAACCAGACATGTTTCAAGGAATATGATCCATGTTTCAAGGAACATGAAAAGTAATTAACAACAACCAAGATTACATGTTTCCCTGAGGCTAGCATGTAGCTACATGTAGCAGTGCACTTGTAGCGGGGAATGACTGTGTATAGCGACACACTCCTATGAAAAATTACCAATAAAAGCTTATAAACACAACCAGACATGTTCCAGGAATGTGATCCATAATCGGGGAGTAATTAACAACGACCAAGATTACGTGTTTCCCGAACATTAGCATGTAGCTACATGTAGCAATATAGGCTACGTTATGCACTGGCAGTTGTGAGCTTGGAGCAGCTGAAAAAACAAGTGGAAGTATTCAGGACGGTCAGGGGTTTATGCTCACAGGGATTACTTTTAGATAAGTTTACCTCATTATTTGAAAACTTTGGCCACATCTAAAAGAACATCTGGCATTTTCAAATTATATATATGACAGAAAATGAGGAAAAGTCAAATAAGTCCTCTTTAACTTGCTTAACCAGAAAGTCCTAACATCTGAGGAGCTCAAACTTTGAAATACAGCTTGAACTTTTTAAACTTTTGTTTAAGAAATGGCTTAAAGCACATGTAAAGCATCTATTACAATTGCTGTTGATCAATCAGTCGATTATCTTCCTGGTACTTTCAGCATTTTATACGGAAAAGCCTTTCCTATAAGCTTTTTCTTGCCTCGTCTGCAGACACAAGGGAGACACCACTTTCTAGCTGCTAAAGACGGACACATAAAGTAATAAAGTAATGTATCACTGCACAGCGTCAGACAACAACCAGCCACTGACCCCTGACCCCTACAACCAACTTACTGGTCTTGACACTTGGAGACAGAATCATAATCATGATGATCTCAGCATTGGCAGACAAGGCTCTGAACCAAAACATCTGCTGTAGTCGTACCTCCAGGCCACAACAGAGAACCTTCCCACAGCCCACATGATAATTAACACTGCTGGCTGTGGCCAAGCCATCCATGCTGCCATGTCCACTCAACGCTTCAGTGAGTCTCGGGTACTACCTGTGATTAATATAAATGAGGTCTGGGGGGGGGTTGCATTTTATTTGAAAACAGGGATGTCGTTTATTAATTCCATAAACTTATTCTGATTGAGTAAACTCAACGTGTTTGTATAGATGTAACATGAACACTGCAAACTCTTGTTCTGTCTGTACTGGGAGCTGTCCACGGTGCTGAAATAATCTTTGGCTGGATTTAACAAGACTGGATGGAATTAAATGACCATTATATGTATTTATTTTCTTTCTAGGTGACATTACACTACAAACAATGACAGGTGGGGAGGTAAGGTTTACCTTTTCCCACTGGTTTGAAGTGGACGGGGCTCAGTTGGAAAAAGGTCCTGATAAAGCAGATTAGCTAAGTTTTTGAGTGTAAAACTCTTAATAAATAATCTTTTCCAAATTTCAACTTAGACCATCACTTGTTTGGTTATTTAATGTTAAAGAGAAATAACAACATTGCTGTACACTCTACAGTAGAAAGTAGAGGATAGGTACTCATGATACTGAACATAGGGGAAAAATGTTTGTATGCTGGAGGCTCTTCAGATGCAGACAGGATCAATTAATGACATATATAAACAGGGCTGAAAATGAACACCTGCCAAGCGCCAAATGCGGGTAGATTTTCCATTTGGCAACTAAATCTTGGAAGGCTATCTGCCACATTGGCGGGTAAATGTTTGTACCAAAATAGTCATGTAATAAATTATGTATATAATAGCTATTTGACGGTGGCTAATAGCAGACCAGCGCTCTGTTTGTAGCACTTAAATTGCTCCCCGCTGCATCAAGGAACCTGTAGGCCTACTCAGAGGACGCGCGCACGTTGGCATATCGCGTGCCTAGATCCATGACCTGCTGTAAGTAGCAAGCAAGCTATCACCGTGGGCATCATGTGGCGACATTTACCAGGTGTAAGTAAACCACAGACGAGGACGAAGCTGAAGCTGTAACGTTACAGAAAAAAGAAAGTTTTGTGAGAAATGGAGGTTCTGCGATAACAGCGTTTCAAGAGGCTGGCTACACTACGATGCTGAGGGTGCAGTAATGAGCTATAATGTATGTCGGTAATATGTCCAGTGGAAGTGGGGTGTAGGGGATTCATAGTAAGATCAGCTGTCTCACTCCTGGGGGAACTTGGAGTGCGGGGACAGAGTTTGAGGAAGACAGTGAAGGAAATGACAGATGAAGCAGTTAGATGTAGCCAATGNAGGTTATTGGGTTGGTGCGGGGAGCAGTGAGACCTGGCATTAGGGGAGTGTCTCTGGGATGCCAGAGAGCACTGTCTAGCCTCCTGGAGGTGTCGTGGGACCAACTAGACGAAACACTGGTGAAAGTAGGTTCCCACCCGATGACCCCAAAGACATGTTAGTTATCACTGCTCACTGGTCTGTATAGTTAAGCCTTGCCATAATAGCTTATCATAGGGCTTAGGAGGTTATTCACTGAGTGCTGATCCTTTCTCTAGAGCACAAACTTCTTGTGTTTATTTGAATAAAGAAAAAAAACGTAACAACTCGTTTGTCATCGGTAACAAAACGATGAAGCTGGTGACTGCAGAGAGTGAGCAGTCTGATGAGGAGGTTTAAGTTGAATGAATAAGCATCTGGAAGGTTTACAAAAAAACAATTTACTGTTATGTCTACTGTAAATTACTGTTATGTTTGAAGAACAAAGTGCAAATTGAATTTTGAGCTCAAAACTTGATAATAACTACTAATAACTACTAAACTAATTTTGCTCCAAATTTCACTCTGGCCTCTCCTTTAAGCTTGTATTCAACATAATACTGTATTATCTCAATGAAAAGTACTGAAACAAATGTATATGTGACGGAAAAAGGCAATTCATTATTTTGGCTGGTAAGAAATATGCTTGGCCGGTGGACTTTTTCATCTACCAGTCCCCTTGGCCGTTGAGCCAGAAAGTTAATTTTCAGCCCTGTATATAAATGTGATCAACAATCTAATATCAACAATGCAAAGTGAAAACATCGATCCACATTATCATCATCTTTAAGACACGCCTTTATTTTGAAATTCCCATGACACCATAATGGCAAACAGCTAAGAAAAAGATGACGAAGATATTTACTCCCCTCTTGCGGATAAATCAGCAGTGAATAACATTTTGGACTCAGGAGGAAAGATGATTCAACAAACAATGCACATGCTGTATGTAAACAATGTTGATAGATCAAACACTTGGGAAATACAATAAACTTGCATGGGCATCTAACACTGGTAATATTTTGCTCTCGCAACGACAACATTAGCTGCTCTTTTTCAACAATGCTAGACTGAAAAAATGTGCAGGCTGAAATTCAACCGTGCTGTTAAACCAACAGTGAGGGAGAAAAAGTAAACCTATAAGTAGAGGATAAGTCCACTAGCCACAAGGCTAACTTATGCTATGTAAAATGCCATAGACTTAAAGTAATAATGGTAACCAGCAAAGGACTTCCAATGAAGTCCAATGAACGATAATGAATCTTGGGATGAATTTTATACTATTATAAGTCTCATTTTGTGTGTGTCAGTGGAGTCAATTCAAAGTAAACTTTACTGCACTTAACCAGTTGCATTTATTCACAATTGTTTATGTTCTTTTTTTTCTTAAATGACCAAAATCAAAAAAGGAAGGGCTGGCAGCTTCTTCTGTAACTGACTGTGTTAAATGGGAACTTGACATAGAACAAATGGTATTGTGTCAAATTGATCACATGCCCCCGAACTGAATCAAATCATATTGCGGCAGACTTTGTGTTAAAAGCAAATATTATACAGTTGTCCTAAGAATTTATATTGAGCATGGCGTTAGTTCAGGCAGAACACGTTTTCAAGCTCAGCTCACATCCCAGCTACATCAGCTGATCTCAAACAGCCCAATCAACTGATGGAGCAGCTGACTGATGGAAGGGAGTCAGCTGATTGATCACATGATTCCTTTCTATGCAACCAATTGGTGAATCTCATTCAGGGCGCCCTATTTAAACTGCTCTGGCCTGCCTACTGTTGCTGCTTCCTCTGCAAGCCACTTTGCAACCTGCCTCCACCCCAGCTCCTCCTTTTCATGCTGTGTCTGACTTATCAATGTCATTTCTCTTTGTCATTGATGCTGCTCTTTTCTGTTCTCGGGGGGTCTTTGCTGCTGCTCTCCCTGCCTTAGGCACATGGAAGGGCAGAGAGGTGTGCTCTCTCTGCCTTAAGGCTTTCCTCATTTGCATGTGGAAGGGCAGAGAGGTGGTGCACTCTCTGCCTTAAGGCTTTCCTCCTTTGCACGTGGAAGGGCAGAGAGGTCGTGTTCTCTCCGCCTTAAGGCTTTCTAAGTAAGCGCGTGGAAGGGTAGAAAGGTGATGCTCTCTCCACCTTAAGGCTTTCTACATAAGCGCGTGGAAGGGTGGAGAGATGCGCCTTAGGCTTTCCACATAGGTGAGTGGAAGAGGCTTTCTGTGTAGACCCGAGGAAAGGCAGAGAGGCCCCAGAACAGATTCATGCTGCCAATATTTAATGCAAATGGAAATACAGTTTTCTTTGACTCAAGTGTTCCCGACTAAAATAATATTATATCATGATAAAACTAGCAATTTACATCTCTTACTGGCTACATCTACTGAAAACTACGTCTTGAAAAGTAAAAATAAGCAATGTATGAATAAATACGCACAAAAAAGCTTATTTTCATAGGTAGCCTTTTTATTACAAGTAATCTACGATATTGGCTACGCAGCTTAGCCTTCTTCAAAATCAAAATCAGCCGAACTAGACTTCAAAATCTTTTATTGATTTTCAAATTTTAAGGATAAATCCATGTCGTTTTCAAGGCAATGAATGCAAATTAGAAACGAGAGGGAAAAATATCACATCTTACGTCCTAGTCTTCCAAGAACGTTTCAGCTGCCATCTTGCACAAAGTTGTGATTTTGTTTGGCTCTGCTGGCTTAGTTACACAACACTTGAGATTATTCCTGCCTCCAGAGAAGCTCTGCCACGGAATTCTTAAGTAAGTAAACTCCAATCTGCGTAACTTTGCAGAGAACTGCATCCGACACACCACCCTGTCAGAGTGGATCAGGCCCAGGCCCAAAACCCCGTACACATCCAATTTCACTGCATGTCTTAATTCCAAGTGGGCTGTTGAAACCTCCCCCTCCCCCCATGCCAGTATAAACCTCACTGTCATGGCTTCTCATGACTCACTGAGCCTTCTGACTTATAGAGCTGCTCCATCAACACTTCTGTTCTTCTAACAAAGAAAAAGCCTGAAGATTCCACAGATTCAAATGAAATGTTTGCTCATTCAGATGCAGCGCAAAAGCTTTCACAGATGACTATGACTAAAGCTATGAGATGACTAACAGATGCTGCAAACACTTCAGCCTTTTGTCTACATTTTCAAATCCTCAACAGAACTATCAAGCACACTGTAAAAGTCAATGGGCTGTTGATTGATGGGGCAACAATAAAAAGATGTTTACTGCCCCGGGCATCATCAACAGTGTGAGGAGGTTTACGGGAATGTTGGTGAATATCAATGAAAGTCAATCACTGTATCTTGAGGTGGTGGAGTTTTCAAACGTATATTCTTTATGCACTGAAGCAAAACTTAATCTTCCTTACCACTTATTACCCAAAAATCACAAGACATTCACAGCAAAAGAGATATCACCATTACTGTGCTCTATAAAAGATAGAGCATTACATTTCCTTGTAGTGTTTCTGTTGGATTTTTGTTCTAATTAGCAGAGAGGATGAAAAGATAAGTCCTATTAAAAGTTCTGTAAGAGATTACTTAATGTACTTTTAAGTTTAAAGACACAGAAAAGTAGAAGATGGGATCATGACGGTGTGTCTCCAGTGGCGACACTTAAACGTCAGTAGAAATGTAATTCCTATTGATCTGAGTCTGATTTAACAGCTCACTGACTGGGGTGTTTGGCTGGAGAAGCGAGTGCCCCCTGAGGGAGATAAACAGAGCTGCAGACAGAGTGACAGGACTGGTAGAGGATAATGGAAGTAGCCAGGAAGGAGGAAGCCAGAGGATGAAGAAAGAGCTGCCCTTTTTTCCTCTCGTCTGTCTTGTGTTCAGGTCAGATCACACAGCGCTGACACCGGACTTGTACTGAGGCTGAAGGCAGGCCCGGGAACTGGCTCGGTCGGTGAAACATGCCTCTGAGAGCAATTAGGGGGCCAATTACTTACTTCTTATGGAGGATGGCATGTCAGGGCTTGCCAGCTCCAGTGCACAATTCTTTCTGACATCCGTCCCCAGCAACAACCCATACTGATGCTTTTCATTTCCCCCTGTTCGGGTTAGAAAGCGCTGCAGCTGGCCAGCTGGAAAAACTCTATCATCACAAAGAGAAAGTCCACAGGGGCTGCAAATCCACAACTATCAGTGCTTGTTTAGCAGTTCCCGACACTATGATGTTCTGAATAGATCTATTATGAGCAAATGAAGCGTAAGCAAATGTCTTTAGCTGTTTACCACCCTGTCAGTTTTGGCCTGATTCTTCTAAATGTCTTATTAAAATCAGGATACTTGGAAATTTAAATTAGTCTTTTAATTAACTAAGCATGAGTGCCATTTGGTAATTCAAATTATGAGAGGTGACATTGTGAGGCAGCATGTGCTGCTGTGATAATTCTTATTTTTGGTAAACAGCAGGAGATTTGGGAGGTGGAGCTGGATTGGGGGGATATTTTCCCAGGGAGACGTCTCAGCAGAGAGCCAGTTTGGCACCAGCTTAATGCCAGTCGGCCTCCACTGGGCACCGGCAAACAGTTGTGTCATTCAATTGTGGCCCAATCCGATCAGACAGAGAAGAGGCCGGCGGACCGCCGCCACGCAGAGACAAACTCCAGGGCCCAGTGGAGGTCAAAGCACACACAAGCACCCTGTCCAAATCCTCTCTGCTGCTCCCCATCTGACAGGACTCGTGTGGCGTCAGCAAGTGGCTGGAAAGAACCAGCTTTTCGAAAACATCTAGACTTTCACACACATTTCTTTTCAAGGTCTGGAAATCAATCGTTCAAATAAAACTTTTTCAGAATTGCACAAACATCCTGTATTCAAACAAGTCATTTTATTTAAAGAGAGTGAGGCGCTCTTAATTATCACATTGTTTCATAATTCCCCAAAGTCTGTTTTAATGTCCCCAGAGTTTATTCTTAACTTAGCAAAACTGTCTTTTCATATTAGGACACGCTCTGCTTGGTATAATCTACACGACAGACTTAATTTGGAAAAACTGCCATCAGGCATTCAAACGCTGCATTCAAAACATGCTTCATGGTGACTGTAATTACTTTAAGTAAGCGAGGATATCATCACTTTCATGTTATTCAGGTCGTGCTTTATCACGCTACACGTCCTCGTTGCAAACTGACTGTTTGTGTTCTCGTGTTTCGGCCGGTTTTCTCGAGGAACAATGTGTCTCAGGAGAGTTCCTGGTTAAATAAAGATCAAATAAATAAACAAATTCTCACTCATCACACTGCCGCCACTGGTTGTGTACTGCTTCTACTGTACCTGCTGCACGCTGCCGCACTGGCTGTGCCAATCGATTTCCTCCACACCAGCTCATTCTGCTCTAGTTTCTTTGTTACCATACATGCCCATGGCACATTTTGCCTTGTGCATTCTGTGTATCTCGTACTTCATTCAGTAGATGTGCCTCTGTTTGGGTTCGCTATCTATAGCCCTTTGGGGATTATTGTGCTCCGTACTGACACTCCCACAGCTGCCCGGACTCAGCGGGGAGCACCACCAGGAGCAGAGGCTGAATTTCTGCAGAATATAAACACATAACCAGTGATGAAAATAAAAGATCTAATGTCCTCTGATATATGTCGCCCTGACATTGTCAATAATAAATGAATATGAGTGTAAAGTGGGAGAGTCATAAACATTACTTCCATGTCTTTAATGCGTCTTTGCAGTAATGAGCGTAACAGGAGAAGAATATTGAAAAATAGGAACAGTAGAATTGGCTGCTTATTGACACATCAGCGGTTGTGAGACTACAAACGTTTGGTCACACATACATAATTCAATATTTACAGACATATCTGTTTTGTTTCTTGGTCTCTAGCCCTCTGGGTATTATTGTGCTCCATACTGAAACACCCACAGCTGCTTAGACTCACTGGGGAGTACCACCAGGTGCAGAACATGAATTTCTGAAAAATACAAACCTGGGTGTCTACAGGTATCAGACAATGCTTTAAAAGACACCTTTTAACCAAATTTAGAACAGCATTTTGGACAAATCATGTTTTACTTGTTAAAGTAAAGTAAAATGACAGTTTTTTAAAGATTTGTAACATTAGAAATGTGAACTTTTACATAAAAAAAGCTTCACTCATTTTCATAAAAATAAATTAAATGTGTATAAATGACATTAGATGGGTCAAACGAACTATGGACTTTCATTCGGTAAACTGCTGTATGTGTCCTGCATGACACTAAAAGTCAATGAAGTTATTTTTAATACCAACGTAGTGTGCTAGTTTGTGTAGCATACTATGCTTGTGACATATGTCTTGTGATGTTACATTAAATTAGTAAGAAAAGCACTAATTTTAAGCCAAACCAAGATGTTTTTTCTAAACCTAAACACATACTAATTTTGCCTAAACCACAGGAAGTAAGCATAAAAACAAAGTTTTTTACGTATGTTTTAAAGGGATAGTGCACCTCACCCATATGCCGAGGGAGGCTCAGGTGAAGTTTTAGAGTCCTCACAACACTTGCGGAGATCCCAGGGGAGAGGGGGTAGCAACACAACTCCACCTAATGGAGGCTTCTCCCCTTGGATCTCTGCAAGTGTTGTGAAGACTCTAAAACTTCACCTGAGCCTCCCTCAGCATATAGGTGAGTAGATAATGGCTGAATTTTCATTTTTGGGTGCACTATCCCTTTAAGTTCATTTTGAAAAGAGACTGTATGTATTCAACAAGCAAAAACTGTGTATTTCCTGTTGAACACAGAGGATTACTGTGATAGCCAAGGCCACTCAAAGTAAAAGCCATAAGTGTTCCCATGCTGGTGGGAGGTCTCTTCCTAGAGAAGCAAAAGGCGTGGCCAAGGGTAGAGAGCTGCTAAATCCTGTGGCCAACTCATCAGGCAAAACCATCTTCTGCAATGTCAGAGGGGGGATTTGGTTTAGTTAGTTCTAGATAAACGTCCATTTTGTTTTCCCCTTTTTGTGTTAGATGGTTTGGCCAAGCCAATGTTTCATTCTGTTAGGTCAGTTCGTTCTGTTAACACCTTGTTTTGTTGCTGTTATTTTCAGTATAATTCTATTTTGTTGACCCTCTTTTATAGGCCTAATTATTTAAGTTCTTGGTTTGTATTGTTTTTGCATCTATTGGGTAAATAAAAACCCTATTTTTTCCCCAACAAACTCACGTTGTCCTCATTGCCTCACTGCTTGGTCCCTGATATTTATTTCAAAAACACACAATGCATGTAACGAGTGTAAATTGACATGCCGTCACTGCGATCCAAATCTGATGCTGCAGGGGCACCTAGAGCATCATAGTTTGATGTGTAGGGCCGCTGATCGAACATGGTTGTTTGACAAGTTTGGAGTGACGATGTTTTGCAGTAACAGAGCCAACGTTGTCTGATACATTTTCTCTCTGACATAATCAGTAACGACCTGTGATAGTCTGGCAGCCTGTCCAGGGTGTACCCCGCCTCTAGGCTCCAGGATAAGCGGTTTTGGAAAATGAATGAATGGATGATTAATCAATAATGAATGAATATGAGTGTTTCACAGCATGCTGTAAAATGGGAGAGCCATAAACATTAATGCCATTTCTTTAATGCAGTAATGAGTATAATAGCAACGACAGGTGCTTAACAGCTCTTTTCTAATGAGCAGTGTAGCTGCACAAAGACCACATAGAGTGAATCAGTGAATGGTAACAACTATAGGAATAAAAAGTGGCATTATACTGCTGAGAAATACAGTTATTGAAAGGTAGCAACAGTAGAATTGGTTTCTTTTCTAAATGACACATTTAAGGTTGTATGAACAGACACCGTTGGTTACCAGCACGTTTTCGCATCAGCCACTGTAGTCAGCAGCCCCTCTGCAAGGAGAATGTACGAAAAACACTTATTTGTAAAGTTAAACTGCTTTATTCATTGTTTCTACTGGTTTGAATCACCAGGTCCGTTTGTTTTGGAGAGGAAGAGACATCTATTGATAATTCGACTCCCAGCAAAAAACAGTGTTATCCACTTTATTCAGTGTTTGGTATCAATTTAAATCACCTCTGTTTGCTTTGAAGAGGAAGAGATCTCTGTGGATCGCTGCAACCCTCACTGATAGATGCCTCTAAATCCCCCTAAGTCATACACGCTCTTCGTCTAAAGATTCGTAACATCAGAAATGTGGAATTTCACACAGGAAAGCTTGACTCAATTTGACAAGAAGAAATTAAAAGATGGATAAGTAAAATAAGGGAAAATTAAGACCTCACAAATCATTGATTTTAAGGCGTACTGCTTATAAAATTGAGTTTAAGATATTTACGAATTTTAAGAACCTGCAGAAACCCTGAATATATATATTTTGTTTCTCCCCAGGTTTCTCTGATTCATTACAGGTATTTCTCCGGCATTTTTATCAACAACACATCCTCTGTGCCCCTGCCGCGCTCTGAATCCCACACTACACTTCTCTTTTGTCCTCCTCCTCTCAACTCCCCATGTGTGCAGCCGGCTGGAGCAGCGCTTATTACCTCAGCCCTCACTGCCATTGGACCTTCCCTGCTCCACCAGGGGGACCCAAATACTGTAAGCGTGGGTCTGGCCTCTCCAGCTAAGCCCCTGTGACCTTGGAGTGAGGTGCAGCGCCCTGGGAACCCGCCCCGAATGAACAATATGAGGCGGGGAGGGAGCCGGGCATACAAACAGTCCATTACCATCCATAATGCGGGCTCTCTGCTGTGCCTACCCAGAAGCCTCATGGCTCTACCATCTTCTTTCATTTTATCCTGCCAGGGAGGGGGGATCTCTCTCTCTCCCTCTGTTGCCTGTGCAATCTGGCCGAAGAGGAAGAGACCAGAGTACATGAATAAAGGGACTGGTTTGCTCCAGGCAGAGCTGAAATTGGTCTATTACTGGTGGGAGGGAGTGGCAAGGCCAAGCACTGAGGGTTTTCCCTATTTGCCTTCTTCTGTCTTTTCCCTTTGTAGTCTGTATCGTATATGTTACGGAAAATATCGTGACCGCCAGGCATGAAGTAAAAAAGCATTTTTTTTAGCTATAAAACATGAAGAAATTCAAACTCTAAGTCTTGAATTTATCTGTATGACTGTTATTATATTGCTTTTCTAACCGCTTCCTTTAGGACTCATAAAGATTTTCACATTCTACCATGTAGGACAATATCCCTTTAATCAGTTTTACTCCTTCAGTTTAATAACTTAAGTAGAAAATAGGAACAGAGCGAGTATGATTAGCCAAAATTGAATATATGAAATTGCCGCTGATAGTGCATTCAGCTCTGACTGCCCATGATTATAAAGATGGATTGCCTCTTATATCGAGCAAAAAAATATTTTATTATTACCCGAAAAGCTTCGCAGCTGCAGTCTAAAAGCAGCTTTTTCTCTACTTTTTATTTTACACTCGCTGAACCACAATTGAGAAACCGCCATCATGCCCAATCAGAGACGTTAAATGACCTTTATCTAATTGTGGACTGATTTGTTTCCCCCCGTTTTCCATCTGCCATGTGCGAGTGGATAAGGTGAATGAGGGGGCTCAGCGGCAGGACGATTATATAAGAATCAATGCTCTCTTTGAGGTATTATCTATGAATAAAAGAGTTTCAACTGGTGTGAAGTAAGCCCGGCCCGGCACAAGCTATCTCTGGTAATGCTGAGGGCCATACAATCAGGCGGCATTGTAGCTGGAGTGGGCCCCTCTCCTGCATGATCATTAGGCAAATGGAGATGCAGCTTCGGAGAGCATGCTGTGTTATTTGCTGTGATTTTTTCTTCAGATTTAGAGAGAGTGACATGCTATATTACCTTTGCCGCTGTGTAATGGTCTTTGAAATGCTAAGAGTTGTCGCTCTCCTTTGAATGACAACTGCTCAGTGTTGTTGTAAATTTCCTGAATATTTGGAGCTTCATTTCCTGCATTTTGGAGGTTATTTATGCACCAATTTATGGTGAAAATGTCCTAATTAATGCAAAGTAAAACCAAAATTCAGGAGAAAGGTGACAATTTTAAAAATGAAAATATAATGGAATATAACAAAGCGCGGCTCTCTGGCTTTCTGTATTGCTTTTAAATATTTATTCTCCTGTAGATCAACTTTTCTCATTTAATGTTTAAAGGTATGATTTACTCTTCGGTTCTCCTTTGCGTCTTTTCATTGGGGAAGTAACCTTTTAAATGTCCATGGAGCACCTCGTCACCTCAGTGATACATTAATTCAACTGAATATCCCACACATCTGTCTTCTGAGATTTAATCTAAGAAATAAAGTTGCAATATTACGAGTGTAAACTCATAATCTGATGAGAAGAATATTTCCTTCGTGCCTATTAGGGGTGTAAATCACAGGTTTTTATCACAGTGCTATATTATATCAATTCTTTGGACACAGATACAGTATCTGCCACAAAACAATTTTGATTCGATTCAAGGGCCTTAAATCAATATAATATGGCATCAGTAAATTTCCTCATTGTCTTTTTCTTGGCTGCTTGCCACTGTCTGCCTGGCGCTAGGCTGTTAGCATTTTTTGAATGTAAAGGAAGGAGGTGAGTTTGGACAGAAATGCAGACACAGACGTGACATGGCCATTTCAAAATAGAGATGTGTCTTAAAGAGGCAACAGATAGCATTTTTTCCCAAATATATCATTATGAAAATAATGTGGGTTGCACAGGGTAGTGGCCAGAGTAAAATCAGACTATCAGCGTTTACATAGGTTACTCAGTGGCTTCGCAATCTTTGTAATAAGCTTCTGCCACCGGGGGCGAAATTTTACGGAAAAAATCTGCTTTACGGCAGGAAACGTGTCATGTATTGCGAAACTGGTCGGTCAGCCAATCAGGGACTGGAGCTGGTCCTTGTGAGGAGCTGGGCATGAGATAGTTGAGTCACGAGCACAATGGCAGAGGAACAAAGTTTGGAAACAAGTGAAAAATGGCCTAGCGAAAGAAAACGAGCTCCTCTGTCTGAGGAGGCAAAGAAGAGCAAAAAGGAGAGTGATGAAAGAAGAGGAAAAACAAGAGTAAACCTCAGTCAGGCCTTCAAGAGATG
>NC_065528.1:27211232-27220720 GCF_006386435.1 Epinephelus moara | reverse complement strand
GGTACTGTGCATTCTGGTATAATTATTTGCATTACTATTTGTTTTTTCTTCAGATAAATCTGTTAATTGTTGCTCGGTCTCTTTACTCATTTATTTAGTAGAGTGTCCACACACCTCCTCATTCTACATATACATAGAAGTATACTGGTGGCTTTACAGCCTACATTTTATTGATTATCTCTGATCCGCACGGTCAATTTGGTCGTTGCGACAGTGCGAGCAACACCGCTGACGCTAGGTGGCGCCAAACTAAAAAAGAAAATCAAATTCTATCTGTTGCCTCTTTAAAGATGTGGATATGTATTGATATTTTCACTTTGCATCGATGGAATTATTTTGTTGATCATTTAATCAATATATCCGCCTGGATTGATGGATTATTACACGCCTAGTGCCTTAAGTCTGCGGTTCATTATGCTATTCAGACCATCGGACAGACACAAAGCCCTGTTTGGGACTCTCTGGATAAGACAAAGTTTAAGTGGCTGTGTACTGCTCGTCATCGGAGGTGGAAAATCAAAACAAAACATATCTGAACAGACATAAATCTCAAACATTATGGCTGAACTGTCCACACTGTTGACGCCACCATATCACAAGAAGTGAAGCTCACAGCTGCTTCTCAAATACCGCTGCTCTGTCAATGATTTGGCACCAGACACCTGACGCCAAAATTCATCTTTTGTGGCAGTAAGATTCGCCGCCAGGCAGCATCAGTTTGTAACATGGCTGGACTGAAGCTTTCTCAGTGTTATGATATGCTGCTGGTTGGCTGGACAGCATCTGTCGTGGCAATATGATACACAGTAAGGCAGTGTCAGCTCATTACGCTGCCAGACAGCACCTGTCAGGGTGGCATGATACAGCGCTGGACGGCATCAGGTTGAATTGCTGCAAGTAACAACGCAATGGAAATACCCTATAGGGCGAGTGGGAGGGCTGGTGAATGGGTCCAACAAACCCTGGACTTTCACCCAGGAGCCTGGTGTTTGCTTCCTGTATGAATGTAGAGCCAAACCATGATGTTTACTTCCTAACCATGTGCTTCTGTTGACATCCTGGCGTTTTTTACAGTGTCCCAGAATGTTAAACTGCAGTCCAGCCACATTTCAAACTGACGGCGAAAGGTGGCTTTTGGTGACAGGTGTCTGATGCCAAAATCACTGACAAAACAGTGGAAGGATTTCTAGCGCAAAATGTGTAGATGAAAAAGGCCACAGACAAAGTGGCCATATGTGACGATTGGGGATGAGAACATGTTGGAAGCACATGCAGCGACACACCTATCAGAGGATGCGTAGCTAGTTGAAAGAGCCAGATGTAGCTACAACTTCTCATGTTACCAAGAAACGACAATTACAATCCTATTAAAGATAGCGGGTAAGGGAGGCGGTACTCGGCCAAGAGAATAAAATTTGTTCACCATCTGTATACCATTGACAGACAACAGTGATTCTAATTCAATTTTTCATCAAAATTATTACTAAGGACAAGTCAGGAGTGGCTGATTATTGATAGAGAGATGCTACCGCCCCTACCTAATTCTAGGCCCTTGCATGGAAACCAGTTTGAGCTGCAGTATGAGAGAAAGCATATTAAACAAACCACACGAAACATGGTGAAATCTTAGTGTTGTTTCTCTGCTCTTACTTTCCGAGAACCTTGAGTAACCTTGAGAAGGAAGAGCAGAGCAGGATCGAGGTCAAGCTCTCGACTCCAAGACGCTGTCTGCTAAAATTATAGGAGCCATTCTCTATAATGACTGCACTGAGGTAAACAGAATTAATCAAGATTACTGGACAGGATAGCTTGAAGGTGTCTCGCTGCGGAGAGAGAGAGAAAGGCTGATACTCAGCATTAGTGGTGAGCTTAGCGCAGCTCAGATAAATAGGTGATTTATAGGATCCATTAATAGTGAAAGGCAGCCAACACATCTCATTACACAAGTTAGATTGTTTATAGTTGGTGAAAAGAAGCCGTGCCTCTGCTGTTATGAATGAGGATATTCAATCATAAGTGTTGCTTTATATGAAAGGTCAAACTGATGCAAACAATCAAAACAAATCATTCGGAGAGAAAATACTGCAGAAAGGGCGGATTCGCATCATACTATGACTTGGCTTAAGGCGTACTGCCTCAAAATACCCTCCCCCATGTTTGATCATGTTTATTGTCTTCAGCCATCTGCAGCTGATAACCCTTGACTGAACAAGCTGTTAGTTATCCCATGAGGGAGCGTGTGGAAATATCCGCACTTGTTCGGAAGTGACTTTTCTGTAAGGAGGCACTACTGCAGGCGATCCGCAAAACTGTTCTGAAAGAAGCAGGGAGGGTGACAAAGAGTCAAAAGATCCACTCAGATGTCATAAATGATATCTTGATTCCTTTAAATTAGGAGCAGAAGCAGCTTGAGAGGTGACATTGCTCCTGAGGCGGTGTTGCTCTGTGACTCACTGCTGTAGTGCTTCAGATGTTGCCACCAGGAAAACAAACACAGTGACAAAGGAAAACAGTGTTAAACTTATGAACTTGTGCAACTGAATCTAACCCGTCTGATTTTATCATGTGGGGAAAAATATAGAGAAGTCAAGCCAAAGCGATCGATCTTTAAAAAGAGGGAATACCCAAGAGGGAAGCAGCATCAGCAGGTCTGACACTGTTGCTTCCATTCGGCTTCAGCTGAATGTGCTCATGTGACATTTAGGGGAATTAGGTGGTGTTAGGAAAAATGACAACCGCTTTGTCTCTTTTAAAGAGCTTAGCCAAGACGCGGAGAACAATTTTGTACAGCCCTCATACGAGCTTTGAAAACACAAAAGGAAAGTCTTCACTTGTCTCATGGCACTTGAGTGCACCGAGTGGAAATCTGTGAAAGTTTTTCTATGGCTTCGGGCTCATCATTTCCTTCTTGCTTTATAAATGTAAAGTTTGATGACACAGGCTGCCATGGCTTTAGGAAATGACATTGGAATAAAAAAAAAAATGCTAAAACAAGTATGGCTTTGTTTGTTAAAATGACACGATACTAATGAACAACCAAGCAGCAACCTTCAGGGCTGAAAAATGAAGCCAATGCCGAAGTGCCAAAAACTACAGTTCCTCTCATGGCCACTTGAGGCTGGCTCCAGGACTGAGTCAATCCCCATAGACCAATTTTACAGTGAAAATGAACCAAATGTTTCTTTGAGGTAGCTGCTCCGAAGCTGTGGACTAGCCTTCCACTCTCAATCAAATGCTTCCCCTCCAGTGACACTTTAAAGGCACATTTTTAAACGTACATGTACATTTATAATCTCTTTTTTTCTTATCTTTATTTGTGTGTCATGATCTGGAGGTCATCACTTGGTGGAACTGAGCATACAACTGGTTAAGATCAACCCCATGCTTCTTCACAGTTTCACTTTCTTGTCCAAATATGGTAATTTCTGACTCCAAAAATCCAAGATGGCGATGGCCAAAATGCTATGGGTGCCGTCACAGTGGTTTTATCTCTTATATTTATACAGTCTATGGGTAAAAGCATCATTAGGCTGCTAGTAAGCCTCTGAAATCTCAGGAGCCCAAAAATGAAAAAAATGGGTAATAAATCGACAATTAAATTTGACCTTTGTATTTTATACTAAATAAATATTATCTAATTGTTACAGTTGTTGTTTTATACAAACTCAAATTTCCTTAATTGCTGTCTGATTGGACCACTCCGGCTCCCTCCAGATGTCTGCTGGTTCCTCCATAAATCTCCTCCTAAATTGGCCTGATTTTTCATGTGAATGTGTGTGTGTTTGTGTGTGGCGGCCCTGTTCTGACCTTCAGCTGTGGGCCAACAGTCCTGACTGATCAGGCAGAGGGAAACCAACTGCCAGCACTATTTCGTCCACTGTCAGGTGTTGACAACCTGCATAAACATCGAGTGAGGAGCGCGGCTCACCTGAGGGGCAGAAGCCAGCATGAATGATCTGAAGAGTCACTCAGATGAGAACAAGTTTGACTGGGCTAAATCTGTGATATGAAAGTCAAGGTGAAAACTCTCGGCTGAGGACATTTGCATCCAGAAGGTTTACTCACTCTTTTTTATTTTATGTGGAGCTATGGCTCCACTGAGAGCAGAGGAATTTAAATGAGTGATACTCCCTCACCCGTTTTAAAGGGAAGGCATGTGGCTCCTTCTTGATGTGAGCTTCACAAGAAATGATGTGAAGGCTTCTGAAGATGATGCTGACAAAGTGTTTCCCTACACTCTTACACATAGAGGTTACAAATGGGTTCTTCCCTACGGGCTGAGGTTTTACCCAGAACCATTTGCTCGTGAAAATGTCCTCGTCAAGGGTTATTTGTAAGACTAAAAGTTCCATTAAGAACCATTTTTATGCTAAGAACCCTTTGTTAAGAGGAGGATTGTTGAAAGGATGGGTGTTGAAAGATCAGTAGTCTGAGTGGGCGGAAGTTCGCTGCATAGATCAGCCTCTCATTGGGTGGAACGAGCCACCCGCTGAAGTCCTGCCCTACCACCTCCGGTTGCAGTTTTCAACACGNTTACTAACTTTTGCGGTGTTTGATCTTGCGGGGATGTAGCCATTTTTCTGCCATGGTTCGCGTCCTGTAGGCGATATTTTTGTGGCCGTGTTACACCAAAACCTGTTTCCCCCCGGCAATATTTTTGCAAGCGCACCTTTGCTGTGGCACTGCCCAGAACGATTGTGATTGGTTGAAAGAAATACAAGCAGCCAGGGCATTTTTTTCTCCAATCTTAAAGTGAGAGTCAGCCCACTGGTGAGCGAGACTAATAGATCAGCACCCTCAAATACTTAAATGTTTACCCATGTTTCAAATAGGGGAGTATGTGTGTTTACTGCACCCTTTCATCTATGTGTTGTTTTGTTTTTATGGCCAAAAGCAAAAAACCAAAAGGTGTGGCAGCTTCTTCTGTAACAGACTGTGTTAAATG
The DNA here is from genome assembly GCF_006386435.1 of Epinephelus moara. Classification (NCBI taxonomy): domain Eukaryota; kingdom Metazoa; phylum Chordata; class Actinopteri; order Perciformes; family Serranidae; genus Epinephelus; species Epinephelus moara. Next base: position 27,215,775 of record NC_065528.1, on the reverse strand, counting down.
GGGAGACAATATCCCCAGCAAGCAATAGTCGTGATTTAAACGTATTGACTATATTTAGCTCCGATTTAGTCTAGCTACATGTAACCCAAATCTAGCCGATTTAATTTTGAAATTGATTAAATGTAATTTTTGCCATTGCAGATGGTGTGCGGTATGATATTAATCACGTATGGAGAGTCAATAGTAATTAAAATATGTTTATCTCCATTTTTTGGACATGGTCTCTACATAGCCGTATAATTGATGACGTCTACACTTTGGCTATGGTTAGACGTCTACTAAATTTTTACTGACAGCCCAAATTCAGCCGTGATTTAGCCTAGACGTCAGGTCTTCATGTAGATGGCTATTAGACGTTTTTTAAACCAAAAAATGCTTGCTGGGGATCGTCTCGCATCAATCACAGGCCCCTGATTTGCATCGAATCGAAATTGTATCGTGACAGACTTCGTAATATCGGCAAATATTGTATCGTCAAAAAAAAAAAAAAAAGCGATATATCGTACCGTGATGAAACTGGTGATTTACACCCCTAGTTTCAAATGGTATTTTTCAAATGTAGATGCATCTGGAATCTTTGTATCAATTCAATCTACTTGTATTCTGCCATAGTTGATACTAGGACTGTTCCAAATACGAGTTCTGGGGCATCAAAGCTTTGCTGAGAAATATTCGTGGTTACTCAAAGCTTTGAAGGCATGGGGGGTGGGAGGACATTTTTACAGTTGCTGCATCTACAATAATTTGTCAATAAGCCACTTTTAAATTCTCAGGGTGTTTTATCTGAATATGTTTTACAGAAGTTGTATAACAGCCGTCAGTTTCTCCTTCCCCATACCTATCTTGTTTATCATCTCATGACTCCTTACAATTATTCATTTCTCAATTATTTTATCTTTTGCAAATAAATGTTGACATTTAGTTTAAAAAAAATATTTTTTAAACTTAATTAAGTGAAACTAAAAATACTTGATGTTCTTTGTAGACATTTCCTTCACCTAATCAAACAAACTGAGCAACTGTGCGCAGCCAGTGATCTTTATGCAAATCAATTGAATCCAGTGTAAAGAGCAAGCCTATTTTGGATGAGTGACGCAAATATGATTGGTCTATTAGCCTATCAGTCATGCTATTAAGGTCTGCCATTATGAATCAGGCTTGATGGTTTGTGATTGGACACTGATGTATACTGGGGCTCATTAGCCCCTGCGGTTCTCATCAGAGCTGTCCAGAGCCAAATCAATGAGCTCCACTTTTTAAAAAGGACTGTAACAGCTGTGACCTTTGGAGCAGCGAGGTCAAGATGACGCCAACTTCCCCTTAAATTTGTTAAGATTGATTGCTAACAGAAGCAGGCGGATTCACCTCCTATCAAACAGTTTGGATCCTTGCGCTGTTTCACAGCGTCAGACGTTCATGCTCACACACATCTGCAAACATGAATTAATTAACAGGGCTGGACAGGGTTTTAGTGATCTGTAGATCAGGGGATCTAAAAGTAAGGCTTGTGACTCCCGAAGGGTTGTCAGACATGGGTGTATCTTTTAACAATAACTGTGTATAATATATATTTATGAACGAGAATTACTGCCTTGCTTGTTTGCCTCTGCCAACCAATTAAGTTCCAGTTTACATCCATGTCTGTCCAGACATATGTGACAAATGACAATGCTTCAAATATGGATGCTGCTGCAAAGAAGCAGCTAAAACTTGGATGCTTCACACAAATCTTCAACCAGAGAACAGAAGATCTTTACAATAACCACATTTTCAAGGTGGACATTTGAGATTAGTGTCACCCAATGTCTCCCCTTCTGTTCCTGAGATATGACCTTCAACAATAGCCAGAAAATTGTTTTTGTGGAACATTATGATGTCACATTAAAGTTGATCTCTAACTTTTTCAATATAAAAAGTCATCACCTCATTATTTTACCGATTAGACATTTGTGTGAAATTTTGTCCCAATTAGTGAATGAATTCTTAAGTTATGGCCAAAAATGTGTTTTGTGAGGTCACAGTGACCATGACCATTAAAATCTAATCAACCTAACATTGAGTCCAAGTGGACGTTTGTGCCAAATTTGAACAAACTCCTTCAAGATTTTTCTGAGGTATCACGTTCTCAAGAATGGGACAGACAAAAGTTCACAGTGACCTTGACTTTTTAATTTTGACCACCAAAATCACGTTCATCCTTGAGTTCAAGTGGACGTTTGTGCCAAATTTGAAGAAATTCCTTCAAGGTGTTCCTGATATATCACGTTCACAAGAGTGGGACAGACATAAATTCACAGTGACCTTGACTTTTTAATTTTGACCACTAAAATCACGTTCATCCTTGAGTTCAAGTGCACGTTTGTGCCAAATTTGAAGAAACTCCTTAAAAGTGTTCCTGAGATATTGCGTGCAAGAAGAAACATTAGTAAATACATTCAGACCAAGCAGAGAGGCCAGCAGCAGCAGAGAGCAGAGAAACACCAAGTTCATCGTGCAGTGTGAAATACAGTGTTTACGGTTGTTAGGCTATTGTTCTTTTGTGTGAGGCTGTTCGGCCTCTGGGGATAGTGGGGGCCGTGAGTCTCTGGCATCGTTATTTTGGTGGTCGCAGGCTGAAAACTTTGAGAACCTTTCCTGTAGATAATGTAGAGGGCCTCAGGTTTTTATTAGCATAGCCGAGGAAAATGAATCCCAAGCATCCTATCTATGCTATCCTGTAATTATGCATGGGGACGCTAATTTCCCACCAGGGAGAACATTGTGTGCCTGGGCTATCTGTCTTGGCCCCTTAGTACTGTGACAACGTGGGGGGGAAACCAAGACACACACACTCACACTGTAAAACACAGAAGCTGAGCCGCCCTCCAGGCACATCCTCCTCAGTATACAGGAAAACTGAACTTTAAAACAAACATGTTCTCAGCGTCAGTAGAAGGTGCTCTTTTACAAACGTCTGGACAGTATTAATTTAACAGAGGCTGACACCGCTGCTCGTCCACCAGTGGTTCTGGATGAGCCTCCTGATGTGTTAAAAGCCCAAAACACGCTCTATGACTCGTTTGGTCTGCAAAATGTACTTTTGATGGTTTTCCTCTGAGAAACAGTGCTCGGCTCACAGAGCAGGTCTGTATTTTCTCAGCGGCGGTTTACCATGCCTGACATGATCCTATTTTGAATGGTCCTCTGTGGTAATAAGGTCATTTGTCTTGTGCAAAAGAGAGGGGATCTATAGTTGTCATATTCTGAGCTGGAGATAAATGTGAAAGGCTAAGACTGTGCCAGTGAAAAGAATTTATGCAGTCAAGCCTTTCCTCTCTTGGCTTTTGTGTTACAGCGTCTGGAAACAAAAGGATGCAATTAAAATCGCAGAATAGAAGCAGATGTCAGTTACTTACTGATCTTCTGAATAACAATGTAAATGCAAAACTAATTTCTTGCCCTCTTTAAATTGTCTGAGTTGTATTTACTGTCATAACACTGTTTTTATGCTGCCTTTTTGGGGCAAGGTCGGTCTTGATAAAAAGATTTTTAGGGTGCTTTCAAACCTAACCTGTTTGCTTTGATTCAGACAACAAGGCAAACAACAAGGCTGAGTTCAACTAAAAAGGTCGGTCTTCAAAATGAAAGCAAAATGGACCAGCCATGGGATTTTATGGTGAAATGTATTTACAAGTGCTGCCGAATAAACATTAATTTTTGCAAATAATTTGAATTATTTAACACATGAAACAAAAAATATGCTGCAGCCTTGTTTTGTTCACTTCCTGTGGCAGCTGACCTATGTGATAACGTGTGCTGCCAAACCGAACCATCCTGGCTAAAGATAATAAGGACAGTGATGGACTTTCAGGCTAGAAATGTCTCTTTAAAAAGTTGCCTGACAGATTTTTTTTTTTTTTGGGGGGGGGAGATAAAGTATTCAGCATGGTTTGCAAAGCCAAATTTAATTACAGATGGGTCAGGTCCGGGCATTTTTAGGCAATTCTGAGCAACCTCTGGAACCTAAGACGGTCATCTACCGCTCTGAGCTAATTGGCAAGTAGCAACTCAACAATGGCTTCACAAACTGAGTAAGCCATTCACTGTTGTGTAGGAAAGCAGCCATCCGTGCACGGAAAGGCAGATTTGAAACCACTGTAAAAAAATTCAGATATTAAGACAAAAATCTGAAAATACACATATTGCATCTAGACAGCATGGAGATGTTGGTAATTTGTAACAATGATTGATTTGCTCCATAAGTGAAAAACTGATGTTTAAAATTGCCATTTTTACATTGACTTCAATTGTTCACATTAGAGCAAAATTCAAAATGCTGTCAAAACTTCAGTTTTTGAGATAGAATTCTGAAATTTGCCACACATCATCTACCATGACTCTAGAATTTTGTCATTTTTTCATGAACATTGAAGATTTATTTAGCAAGAATTTGCATGTATATGTTTACAGTACCATTTACAGTCAAACATTTTGATGCACTGCAGGCTCAATTTTTGATAAATCAAAAATCTGAGAAACGTAGTTTTTGTAGGACAGTCTGAAG
>NC_065528.1:27189425-27211159 GCF_006386435.1 Epinephelus moara | reverse complement strand
AGAAGAAAGAAGAAAGAAGAAAGAAGAAGAATACCTAGGATTACAATAGTGTCCTGGCAGCTTAGCTGCCCGGACACTAATTACCACAGAGGTAATTCCTATTTACATATCACCTCAAAGCAAAATATCCTACCAATGTTAGAGGCCTTCACTAATCTACAATGCAGCAGCATGGTATTGTTGGCGAATATTCAAAAGTAGCTAATGCTTTGGCTAAATGGAAAGCTAGAAACTGCCGCACAATTAACTCAGTAGAAGATGATGGACCAGGCCTGGGTGGATTCACTGTATAACTGTATATCAGGGTTTTTAGAAATTGCAATAGCATGATTTTTTAATACCGTCAAAACTACAGAACCTCATCTTTCTAGTAAACTCATATGAAGATGCTGTATTGAAGATGTTTTGAGTGTAGTGTACATCACCTGCCATCAGAGGTCAGTCTCTAGAGCTGACAAACATGGTGACTGTGAGTAGTGGGGATAACGTTACAGGACTGTAAACAGCTGGCCAGCAACAGCAAAGAGAAACAGTAGGTAAACCCAGGATATTTTTCCATCTATCTCAATAAATTTAGGGCTGCTTTCGCCCAAACCTGGAGTTGGTGATTGTTGGAAGAGTGGACTAATCAACTAGACAACTAACAAGTCTAACCAAGATCGTTCTGATGTGTTTATTTTGTTTTAGTCGAGTATGACTGAAGTGAGTTTCACAACGGGTTAACAAGGCAATTCAGCTAATCTTAGTTTGGCGACAGAGAGGAACTTGAATTCAGAAGGTCTACAAATGTAGTTCTCTGTGCTCCGTTCTGCAACGTTCTAAAAACCTGCCAGTTCACACCAATGCAACTAGATAAGATGGTGTATCATCTCTATGCAACAACTCTCTGTACTTCTGTTCTGATTTCCAGCTTTTCAGACTTTTTTTGTGGCTGAATATAATTTTTAACTTCTTAAAATATGAATGATGATAGTGACAGTGAGATACTGACAATAGTGGCATTTGTAGTCGTGATGAAACAGCGAAAACAGAAACAAAACGAGCATGAGATGGACTGTATTAATAAAAAATACACCACAATAATAGAAGTAAGCAGCGTCAATTAATCAGCAGCAGCAGTGACCCACCGTCTGACACTAGCACATAGTGAGGATGGAAACAGAGGGTTCGGCAGGGATGAAGCACCTGCAGCAGCAAGTGAACACGCCGTCTGCGGCCATTTTGACTTGACCAGCGGACTTTACTACAAGCTGACTGGATGTAGAAACAGGTGACCGGCCTTACCTTCTACCTGACCTGCGGAGTTGCAGGTGACATCATCAGCCGGCTTGAGTCGAGCTCAGACCGGCCAGTTCACACCGCTGCAACTTTTCTCTGCAACGTTCTAAAACAGTTTCGTCTTGTGGCGAATCTTTGCTCTGAACTGGGCTTTGGTTGAAAAAACAAAACGCTGCGCCTCCAAAGTGCTCTGGTGCTCCCAGCTGGCCATTTTCAGAAGAGAGCCTGGTATTTTCAACTGGGGAAAAAACGCTTTACTGGTCTCACAGCCTTAATAAAGTAACACCAGCAATTGTCCAACCAATAAAAATTTGGTCGGACAAGAGCATATCAACTGACCAATCGACTGTCCGACAAGAAGGTGTCAGCCCTATGCATCTTATTGGGACTTGCAGCTTGTTAAATAACAGAAAAGAAAAATGTATAATCTGTGAGTAAGCCAGAAATGCACACACTCCACACAAAACCACACAACAAATGGCTTCAAGTGCTTCTCCTTCCTGTGTAATGTGAAAAGCAGGCAAGTCAATAATGCTCTCCCTTTTTTTTCACCCTTAATGCTCTTCTTCCTCTGATACCAAAGTGCACATGTTAAAAACAAAATGGATTGTTCAACCACTGCTGCTAATACCTCCTCCATCACTCCTGTTTGGCAAATGGCTTAGCGTCTCTACCATACTATAACGGCTGTGATCTACCTTTGCCACAGTCATGAATAGACTTCACCGAGGTCCGACCCTGCGGGCTGGCTCAGCTACAAAGCGTCTCTTCACTCGGCTGTCTCTCGTCACGCAGCCGAATTCCTCGCTGCCGTTTCATGTTATAATTTCTTCTTGGATCAGGCAGGAATGAGTGTTTTCACAGCTATAGTGGGAATCCGATTATCATACAGGGATCACAGTCGTCATGGAAACGTGCGTGGTGTTAAGCCATCCCTTACACATCCTAGAACATTGGGAATTAGTGTGAAAATTCAGCTCCCTTAAAATAAAGATGTGACAAATTCCATCTTTCTTATTAGGCACGTTCTCTAGCAGCGGGCCGTATTTTGTTTTTATCGCCTGCATGTGTGGCAGGACCACAACCTGTTCTTTGTAGGAACACGACTTTGTCATATACACTCTCATAATCAGTGCATAACATGAAGCATCAAATTTGCCAGTCTTTAAAGGGTGTGTGTGTCTCAAAGTCATTTTCTGGTATCTATGCACAGTTTGTTTTGCAATTTTAGTAGTAAAATTAAGTAAACTATTAAAAAATGTCGATACAATTTAAATTCTCTTCTCTTTCTAGCAGCCTGGAGGTGGAAGTAACAGCTTGCCAGACATTTTCTGATCATTTTTTGGTGTGTGTGTGTGTGTGTGTGTGTGTTGCACTATGCCTATTAATGTCTTTGGAACATTTGGGAAAGAACAGGCTGTAACAGCTGTCGCACTGAGGACATACTGCAGGACAGACTCCAAACTGATTCATGTTAGTGGTACCTTTTTCAAGCTCTTGTCACCAATTTAAGCCACATGTTTCGTAATACACAGAACAGAGGAAGAGTCTGCTCACAATTTTGGCCACATTAGAGATAATATAGACAGCTGCAGACACAGCATGGGTGAGATGACACATGCATGCCAGAACAAAAGCGTTCTTAACCCATTTTATTAAATTTCTATTTGCTACTGCCTCATCACAAAGGACTTATGAATACAGAAACTGAAGAGCTGGGCGACAAATTGGTGTTATTTATTGACTTTCTTGAAGCTTGTGTTCAAATTAATCTAAATTTCAATCAAATTTCACTACAAAACCCAATAATTTACTGAAGGTTTTCTAAGTCTGGTATAGAGCTGAAACAACTGATGAGTAGATCGACACAAACTATTTGATAATCCACTAATTGTAAGGTAAACATGCCAAAAATCTAGCTTCTCAAGTGTGGATATATGCTCATTTTCTTAGTCTTATTTGATAGCAAATTCAATACCTTTGCGATTTTTAGGTGTTGGTCAGACATTTTTAACTGTTTGTAACTATTTTCCAACATTTTCAGACTAAAACTGAATCAGTGAATCGAGAAATAATCCACAGCTTAATCCATAATGGAAATAACAAATCCAGTTGCCAGAAGAAATCTTGGCACTAAACATTTCTGCAAACCAAAGTGTTTTAGGGAGGTGGAGGAGATGGTGGATGGCGTGTCACATCGATGAGACACCTGCCAAGCTGCAACCACTGTTTGAGACTAACACACAATAAAACTGTTGTGATTTTGAGTCATCCCTGTATTTGCAGTGGATTGTTAGTCACTAAACCTGGCTGTTTTGTAGCAACTTGTCAGTGTTTCCAGCAGCTTTTTAGCCACCAAACCTCGTCAGTCTTTTTCCAGTGACTCTTAATGTGCCTAAGTGGTGTTTTGTAGCAACCAGTCATTGTGTTTCTAGCTGCTTTTCAGTCAGTAGATGTGGGTGTTTTGTAGTGACCCTGCAATGTTGTTCGAGCAGCTTTTTAGTCACCAAACCTGGGTGTTTTGTAGAGACTCGTCGCTCTTTTTCCAGTGGCTCTTAAGGTACCGAAGTGGTGTTTTGTAGCAACCTGTCACTGTGTTTCCAGCTGCTTTTCAGTCAACAAACCTCGTCAGTCTTTTTCCAGTGACTCGTAATGTACCTAAGTGGTGTTTTGTAGCAACCTGTCACTGTGTTTCCAGCTGCTTTTCAGTCAATAGATGTGGGTGTTTTGTAGTGACCCTGCAATGTTGTTCGAGCAGCTTTTTAGTCACCAAACCTGGGTGTTTTGTAGAGACTCGTCACTCTTTCTCCAGAGGCTTTTAAGTTACTGAAGTGATATTTTGTAGCAACCCGTCAATGTGTTTGCAGCAGCTTTTCAGTCAACAAATGTGGGTGTTTTTTAGCGTCCCTTCAATGTTTTTCTAGCAGCTTTTTAGTCATGAAACATTGGGTTTTTGTAGTGGACCCCTCAATGTTTTTCTTGCTGGGACATTGCCATGGAAAGCGGCTATTTTCTACTGAGACATCGCTGCCTTTCCAGCCGGGAACGTGCCTTCAGAACTGGGTATTTTAAGCCAAAACATGATCTTTTTCTAACCATAACCTAGTGGTTTATGTGCCTAAACTAACTGCACCTTGATCACAAGGTTGTAACGTAAAGTTTTAGTGTTTCTGCTACGTAATTACAAGCAAAAAAAATTCTCATTTTCCTGGTAATTGGGCTGAAATAAGTGAAGACAAAGGAGCAGAAGCGCTCCTGGGTATCAGTAGTAGTCACAAACAGGTGCTCTTTGGATACTTCAGGTGTACTGTGTTTATTCCATCTTGTGAAGGGCTCATTGCACAAGTAAAGTATGCGCTCAATCAAAAAATATAAAATGTAAGTCTCCTCAAAAACAGTCCAAGGCAGACTGTAGGGTTTGTCATAACCCTGATGAAGACCTGTGAGTCATAAAACGTTGGGTCTTTTTATCTATATTGCCATGTAAAATAAAGGCATTTTAATTTTTGCACATACCCTACAGTGTGTCTTGGATTGTTTTAAAGGAGACTTGCATTTTATATTTTTTGATTAAGGGTATACTTAACTCATGCAATGAGCCATTCACAAGATGGGTTGAAGTAACTGTTAGTTGCAGCCGTAGCCGTATCTAAAGCACAGCAATATTTTCATTCATGCTGTGATAACAGTTTGAGAAAATTGTCCAGAAATGGAAAACAGTGGGGGAAATTAATAAATTCTCAAAAAACAAGACACCAGAAATTTTGAAAGAATCTTATCTGACTTAGTTGTGAAAGAAGAAGAGACATTCAGCCACAGTATGATCAGAGTAAACTGTTCGGACAGATAAATCCTCCAAAGTCTGATGGACTTTCTCATCTCTCTGCGAGAGTTGTCCAGAAAGATGGAAACAAATAATGCTGTGAAGAGGAGATAAATGAAGCCGGAGTGTCCTGGCCACACCAGGGGAGGACAGCCATCTGCGAGCTCATGCTGCAAAAAGCTTCTCTTATTACCACCCCTGCTGACGAGTGAAAACTTTGTTTCACACCTCTCCGTCTCTCCCTTTGTCTTCTTCCTAACACGCGTCATCTACTCTTCATGTCTGTCCTTGCCTTCCTGCATTTCCTTGACAAAACAGGTGTAATATTAATCCGCTATGGCTTGAGACTTAATTAGAGCCTGTCGCTGCTCTAATTTATACTGGTTTATGACTGTGGACGGCCATCCTGTTCATTACCCGCTCAAGACTTTCCTGATTTATAAATTGAAATGAACAGACTCTGCCTGAAAATGATCCAGTTTAGATTTCTACACTGTGTTATCAGAATTTTTAATTACCACCAGGGTTAAAAAAACATCAGTTGTGGACGCAGTCGTCCATTACTGCCTTGTCATCCATCAGCAGCGAGCAGAAATTTGTAAAGCACACACGACACTGACAGAGATAATAACAACATGATGCATTTAATCATTAGAGGGGCAGTGAATGTCCCGGTTGGTCATTCGGTGCAGCGCGATACTCAACTCGGGGTCGACCCTGAACCCTCGACCCCCACCCGCCTGTGCAGCACTGCCTCGGGGCCACAAACAGCTCCCAACTCGCTCTGGTAAACACAACAACTCACAATATGCCTGCGCGCACAACAAAAGACATGACTCGGAGCGCTGTCACCACTCATCACGCTGACACAAAAGAGGATGCGGCTCAGATACTGTGTGCGTGGTATAATAATGTGCACGCAGACATGATAGGACAATTTCTGGTTGCTCGGGGACAAACAGATAGGCCTGGATGAATGGGATCAATGCAGCAAATCAATACAGGGGTGCCTGGTGAGCATTAAAAGCACAGAGGAGCCGGGCAATTTAAGAGCCGAATGACCTGACAAGGAAGGTCCTTGACTGGCCCCCATGGCCTTGTGAAGGAGATGGTACAAGCACGTCGTAGGAAGAGATAAATCCGAGAATCACAGAGCGTTTCAGCATGGGCGTGTGGCGCTGCCATTTTAAGCTACATGTCTTTTGTAGCCACACATGAAAGGAAATGGATATATATGTATATGAACTGGTGGGCACCACACACCGCGCTCTAAGGTTAGATTCCCTCCTTAGTGCCAGTCAAGCTTACTAGAGCGTGATGCGGGCTGGATTGATTGACGGACCAAAGGGGAAAAGGCAGGTGGGGTAAGAGACGTGCGCAGGAGAGAACCTGAGGTTAGACACTGTCACTGATCTGACTGGTGCGTTCAGGAGGGGGGGAAAGTGCCTCGAGGGCGTAATTCAGCGCACTTAAAGCTCTTAAACCTTCAGCTGCAGCTCCATCAACACTTTCTCGTCCAGACGGAGGAAACATGGAGAGGGTAACGTGACTGACATCGCATTTTGTTTCCAATTACAGAGGTGTTGTAAACACTGACCCCTTCCACCTTTTTGTGTCTTCGTTGTGTTAATTTTTGTCACTTATGATACATGAACAGTTTCAGTGATGGTTTGCAAAACAAATTCCAAGATGTAATTACATGTTAATCAGTATGCAGTAGCTTGCAGCAATTTCTGTCAGCTGGACTGACACCTTTCGGACACTGGACATAATAATGGTTTGTGTGATAGTAATGAAAGAAAATGATCTGCAACAGAGTGACTTTTGAATACTGCCTATAATAGTACAATAATCGTTAGGGTTAAGGCCAGTAATGTGTTTCTAAGTGTTAACAAATGGACCAAAACCAACAATGTGTTAGCCCACATCTCAGTACTCCCAGCCTTGACCTTATTGTTTCCGCCAGATGAAGTCTTTCAAGACAGGTTACAAAGAAACACTGTCATTTAAAAAAAGGGCACTGCGCTGTAGCCTGGTGTGCACCTCCCAAGCAGTGTAACTACACATCACGGCGGAGCAGACCTCCTGTTTATTTTTGTTAACTGAAAACCATTTCCCTCATCAGAAACAACATTTCCAATAGGTTTCCAAAGGCCCTCCAGAGGGCTTTACAAGATACGACTTCCCTCTGTCCTTGGACCCTCACAGCTGATAAGGAAAAACTCTTTAATGGTTAAAAAAATGGTAGAAACCTCAGAAAGACCGGCTGAGGAAGGATCCCTCTTCCAGGATGGACAGACGTGTAATAGATGTTGTGTGCACAGACCAGAATCAAAATCCTATTTCACAGATAAGAGACAGTAAAGCCCCCACAAAACAGCATTTGAAGTCTAGTGTGTGATTTATCCTGGCTTTATATGAGTAGAGGAAAAGTCCGCTAGCTGCGAGGCTAATTTATGCAATACGATGCCACTGGCTTATGCTATTAATATTAGCATGTTTTATATATGGCAGAAATGTGTCTAGTTTTGAACAAATGTTTTGTTGGTGAACCTCGTGAGTTATAAGGGAGCTGAGTTTTGTACTTTTGTTAAATGTTTTTTGCTGTTGTTCCTGGTTTCATATGAAAAGGGGAAAATTCCGCTAGCTGTGAGGCTAACACATGAAATGTAAAATGTCAAAGGCTTATGCTAACGATGTTAGGATATTGTATGTGTGGGGAAAGCGTGTCTAGTATCGGAAGATTGTTTTGTCGGTGAACCTTGTGAGTTACATTCATTCATTCATTCATCTTCTAACCACTTCATCCTCTTGAGGGTCGCGGGGGGGCTGGAGCCTATCCCAGCTGACCTTGTGAGTTATAATGGAGCAAAATTTTGTATTTTGTTAAATGTTTTTTGCTGTTGTTCCTGGCTTCATATCAGTAGAGGAAAAGTCCGCTAGCTGCAAGGCTAATTTATGCAGTGTAAAATGTCATAGGCTTATGCTAATAATGTTAGCATGCTGTGTATGTGGGTAAAACGTGCCAGACCAAAGACAACCGAGATATAAAGGAGCAAAACTTAGTATTTTCATTAAATGTTGTTACTGTTAAGCAGTGTTTTGTGTGTTTTAGGTGTGTCAGTTGAATAAAACATACTTTACGACACTTCCCATAAACTCAACACAGTGGCAAAAAAAACACACACCGTCATCTAGCATTTTGGAGGTATAATTGCAGTGCGACACAGACACACCACAGCACAAGTATAAATGTTCACAATAGTGTGGGCTCCTTGCGTAGACAACTGCATGGGCTCTGCGTAGATCTGATGCACAACTATAAATCAGCCTTGACTGTCACCTAGTAGTTATTCAGTCCACGAAATGTCAGAAAAATAATAAGAAAAAATCTTATTTTTCCAGAGCTCAAGGTGACACCTTTGAATGATTTGTTTTGTACGACCTAGAAACTCAATAGTATTCAATTTAAAATTAAATACAACAGAAAAAAGCAGAAAATCTTCACATTTGAGAAGCTGGAATCAGCAAATGTTGTATATACAAAGGACGCAGATGAATACAGATGCAGTTGTAACAGCAATGCAGGAGTGAACAGAAAGGTTTCTTGTTTTAAATGATATGCAACCAAATGCAAAATACCTCAAAATTCAAAGTACCAGTCTGCAGTTGCCGACAGTAACCAACTTATTAGTGAGATTTACCCTCTAAGAGAAGTAAAACAGTATCTCTGCCCCTGCACTCACTCCCTAAAGACATTTAACTCCGGAAGGTGAACTCTGACCAGGCTCTGACTACTGGTGGAAACTGCAAATTAGCACAGAGTATTCACTGAATGTCAAACTCGAGCCACCATAATCCAGCAGCTCGTTCTCTGCGTGAACTCCCTGTGCATCCTGGGTAATTTGTTTCTCCTGGGGGTTTATCATATCAGGAGCAGGAGAGGTTATTTATACTGACAGTAATGGTACAAAAAAGGGAAGAGAGGCAGGGCTGGGTGTGGTGAGAAGAGACAGAGAAGGAGAGGAAGACTGGATCTACACTGTGTGGAGGAGACGCTTTAATAAAGATTTCTAATTCCACGAGTTGTACTGCTCTGACAGACAAGCCTTATTAACACGACCTTCCTCAACTTTGCAGATAAAGTTCCTAGGACCTTTACTTCCCTTTTACAACCTGTAGGGGTGTAAGGAAAGACCAATACACTTGAGAATCATGATACTATGTTTTGTGATACTGTATCAATTGTCAATAACACTGTATGAAAACAGTAACTGTATGCTACCCTCCGCCGTCACTCTGTATAGAGCCTTTGAGGGCCGACGTCACAATGATGTCATTTCATTAGCTGGAGGGAAAACACAACTCTCTACCGCAGGGCTGTAGGCTACATAGGAGTCTTAAAATGTGAGATTGGCATAGTAATCAACCACAAAGCTTCCTGTGACATCATCCATCCACTGAGTGAGAGCATACAGGTCGGCCAGTCTGGTCCCGTTGGTCAGTGTTCATTTTTCTATGTAACGCTTGTGGTCCCGTGTCCTGACATGGGAGCTAGCTAGCATTGCCGCTCATTTGGCAATTACTGACGGTAATGCTCTCCCAACCCATGGTGGCGTTACTGCTTTAACATTGTGCCCATTCCCCATTATTCCCCAAGGTCACCTCAGTAAGGAAGAGGCTTAATTGTGAGTCACAAAACCCCTTTAGCATTGTTAACTACTGTTAGCTTGGTTAGCAGCGTCAACACAACTCGTGGTGCTAACATAGTTAACAAAGCTAAAGGGGTTTTGCGGCTCAAAAATAAGTTGCTTACTCACCAGGGTGACTTAGGGGGAGACTGGAGGGAGGCCACCTCCGCCACCATAGGTGGGGAGTGCTTTAACAGTGCTAGTCACCAAATAAGCCGTGCCACTAGCTAGCTTCTGCCTGGCAGAGCAGCTAGCTAACCAATAGAGACCGAAGAGTGGGTAATGGGCACTATGTTTCTGCACGTTACTGTCTTGTCAGCAAAGCCAACAGAAAATAAAATAAAAGGCAATACATTTACGAGTAAAAACATTAGAGTCACCACTTCTGAATGGATAGCGCTTTGAAATGTACCGCTAAAGCTCACTAAGTCTATTAAGTGCCAGACTAAAAGGCTAATAGCTCATGTTTTTACAAGATTATGTGACATATCCCCCAAAACTGGACTGTTAGTTACCAGTTAATAAGTGTTGGGCTACTGAAAGCAAAATTAACTGAAACTGAAATCCACAATTAAAATAATCACAATCTATTGCCTTACTTTCAGTATTGAAATCCCTGCATCATGATACATACTGTATCACCAGTCATTGCTCTAACAAGCAAGCAGCCCTGTGAGACATGACAGAGGCTGTGTAATATAACATGTCACTGGTTTTCACACCAAGGTGGTCTCAGGTTAGAGACTCAAATGTGGAAGAGCGGATTTTGCTCATTTGGCTTCAAATTTCCAGGAACAACACTTTCTCCTCCCAAAAAAAAATCCAGTCACGACTTTTGGTAGTGGGAGAAGGTGACGACGGATGAATAATGCATGAGCTCAATGTGCTCCCGTTAATCACAGTGATCTCACACATTGCTTTATCTCCCCCCCAACGCACACACACCTCCAACTTGATCTGAGAGCAGGTGATGGGAGATGTTAGAAAGCAAGAGATAGAGAAATAGAGAAAGGAGAAAGCGAAAAGAAAGTATTATTGTACTGCCTAAACATTTCTACTCTTCGTTTCTCTGCTGCCTTCATCCTGGCTCGGTGAGATTCATCACAATGTGCATGTGTTTTGGGAAAAGGAGGGGGTGGCTCTCCAAAGGAAATGCAAAGGCACTGATTGCATTTTGCCCGGCTTTTCAAACCTAGCTTTTGTGCAAGTCCTCACCAAACGAATGCAGGGAAAAGGGTGAATTTACACTCGCACAGAAGCCCTTTGCATGACCCGCTCGCCTCTCTGTACTTCCTCTCTGCACTCAGCGGGAGGAGGAAGAAACTCGAACAGCTCTGAAATGTATCCGCGACGCTGCTTCTTTCTGCTTCAGCCTTGCAATCATGACGACATAAATCACAACTTTGCACATGAATGCCGGGTTCATTTGCATGGGTGTGTATTCACGTCCATGCACTCCAACTGTAAGCCCTGCGAAACACATCTGTAATGGGATCTGTTTCACCCATAGTGGACCTCCTCCATGGGTTATCTGATAATATACTCCCGAGTGGACATCTAAGATCAGTGATTACCCTCCATTTACCGCAGCCTGCCCTCCTTCAGGGCATGTCAGTGGATCAAAGGACAGAGTTTGGAGAAAATGCCTGATTTGAAGATAACCTTCCAGCTTTTTCCTTCCTGTGGCGGCCTTTTAACATGATGGATCCTTTAATTGCAGTAAACCGGGATTGACTGGAAGGTTACAGAGAGAGGCTGACACCACTGACCCTGGTAAACAGAAAAAAGGAGCTGCTGGAAATCCAATTTTTCAGCAACACTTGCAGCGAGAGCACAAATACAAAGACTGTGTTTTGCCCTTGTTGTTTTATTGGACAGCACTGTGAAAATCAAAGACTTTGATCAACAGTAACCAGCAGAAGAGGAGGCGGGTTAAGTCTAAAATTGGTTTTCCTTAACCAAGAAGGAAGGTCAGTTGACAGACATGCTGGACACAATAACAGGAGCCTGGTGAGACAGGGTCAGCGGTCTCCAAACAACTCTTACTTTTATATCAATGTATATTACTTTGAGTGCCTGGTAATTCAGCATCTTATTCCTTCAATAATTCAGTGCACTGTCTGAAATGTCATGTTTTAGGCAAAATATGTGTCCAGATTGATAAAACAAAAGAGAGTGAGATGCAACGCAGGATTATGCAAACAAACTTTGACAATATTTATTCAGAAACCATCAACTATGATCCTAAGTCCTAACTTTGCAGTGTTGCTGATGAAAGCAAACAAATTTGTCCACGCACTATTAAACTCTCTTTATCCCCCTGAGACTTTTCCTTTTCGGAATTTGAAATCCAGAGCTAGCCTAGCTAGGAAGAGTCAAGACTACTGTCGCCATCACTAGGGATGTTTTTAGTGGAAAAGACACCAGGCCAGACATATGACGCACATTTTTGTCCACGAAATGTTACAACATTTTCTTACATCAATGTTTAGGCTACGCATTTTTACAGCTAAAGAATGTAAGATTCACTGTAGGCCCACAACAATAAATTTAAAATAGAATATTAAAAATAACATTCATTCATTTCCATATAATTATCTGCCAAAACCACCGGGGGACACTGGAGAGGGGCTAAAGAGCCGCATGCAGCCTCAGAGCCACAGGTTGCCCACCCCTGTCTTTGGATAACATATCAAGGCTCACATATGAATCATAAATTACATGTTCCAGACCGTCCTCCTTCAAAATATGACCCTTTAGGACATTTGCACAAACAGCAGTTCCGACTCAAATTAACTCTTATCAAGTCAGGCGACGTAGCATAAAGAGCATCAAAGTCCACTTTGTGGATTGGTTAAACAAACACAGGACTTTCATCCAAGAGAGTGGTGTTTGTGTCCCATGTAAAACCAAAAGTTACTGTTTTTATTTTAACAATGTAGAGAAGTATGTTGCGGTATGTCCCATGACGTGACATAAGATACGTCACGTAGCTTTTCAATTTTCTAAACCCAACCTTGGAGTTTTGTTGTCTAAACCTTATCACATAGTTTAGCGTTAGCACTGGCAACCATCATATACAAGCTACTCTGACATTCACCAGTAGAAAGTAGATAGTTTGAGGGTACGCCACAAGAAAATTTTGAGTGTCAAACACTTGATTTCCCTGTGCATTTTGGGCATTTTTTGCATCAGTTTACGGTGTAAATAAAGGTCCTCTGCTAATTCCTACACCAATGACCAATAAGGGCACTGTTTTGGGAACTGGCCTGTGCGTCGTATCAGAGGGTACAAACATACAACTTATGTGGTCGTACGGCTGGGAGGATTTATTGACATGCTCTTGTTCATGTAACTTTTTATAGGACTAGTTGTCCATAACAAAGTTCTGCATAGTTCTAGCATCCAGCGGTAATTGGGATTATATTCTAGCAAACTCTTATGTCTAAGACTGACCTCACTGTAACAGTCACAAATTCTGTACATAGTTTCCTTTTCTTATTGTAATCTAAATTTGCACTTTGATTTTATCAAATTTCAAGGTCTTTCCTGATGATCATCTGTCTGATTAAAAAAATTACAGGACTGTCTTTCCATTAATTTAGGCTGTGACAGGGTTAAAACTCTTCCATCACTGGTTTTGGAGCTGACGTACATCAATACAGATGACGCAAAGCAAGAGATTGCGTAATATATGATGGGAGATAGGATGAAGTTCCTGCAGTGTGTTAATATTTTCTGACCATGACGCTTTCCATTACCTCTATATTCTGTCGAACATAAAACAAAGCTTTGCTTTGTGCTTTAACTACTGACACAAGTGGGCTGTTGCTATGCAACAATTAAACATGTTTGATGTGTGCTACTCTCAAGTTTCCTTTTACCTTTCAGTAACCTGTGCACCGTGCTGAAGCAATTTACACTTCATTGGTGCTGTCAGCTGTGCCCCTTCCCTCTCTTTAAATAGAGGTTTCTGGTGAATATGCAGCCTTCTGTAGAGCCAGAGATGTAGTGATAAAAAGTCGCTCTTCTTTTCCGCTCAGATCGCAGCAGACAGCACACTGATTTACACAGCGCAGTGACAAGGACGACAGCTGCAGCGTACCGAGATGGAAAACATATCCTCGCTGCATCCCCAAATGCCACCCTCCCTCCTTCATCCCTTTCTTCCCTTTAAGCACAATTCATATCAGCTCTCTCTCCATGTGCCCCACCTCCTGCCATCAGTGTGTCTGTTGCCCGACATCAGGGCTCCTCTGCTAAAATGAGGGCTTATTGATGGAGTGAGGGCTTGAAGAGGAAGCGACTGCCTTCCAGATGTGGCAGTGGCCTCTGTGGTCAGGTCAGAAGAAAGAGCACATGTGAAATCTCTCCAGCTCCGTCTGTTTGACACAAGAAAATTAACTTGCAGTGACCGGCGGTCTGAATGCTGTCCAACCTGCCACACATGCCCATTTTCACACTAGGCTAGACCCTGGTTTATTATCTCTGGCCATCTCATATCCTGCAGAGAAAGGGACATGTGAGATGAGAAAAGAATGGCCACACCTTAGTTTTATGGCACTGACAGTTGACGAGGGGAAGGAAGCGAGCCAGGGCAAAGGGGAGGGGACTGCACGGATGGATGACTCCCAGTTCATGTCAGCGTCTAGGCCGAACAAACACAGCCGCACATGCCTCTTTTTCCGGCCCGTGTTATTAACACACCAGTGGAGAACACTTAACTCATGCCTATTCAATTATGCTAATGCACACATATACAAATGACCCTGCTTAGTTATTAGCTGTCTCAATTAGGGGACATGTGTATGGGGGTTCGAGAGAGACAGAGAGAGGACTGACAGGTGGTTTGGTGTCCACTGGTGATAACAGAAACCCGAGGGCAAGACTTGTGCATCTTTTATTGTTTCTGCGGGGGAGGAGGGGGCTGGAGATTCTCAGTACTTGGAGGACATGCAGCGAGGCACAAAATCAATGTCACGCTGAGCCTGTGTTTGCATATTTGTGTGGACGAGTGTGTGTGCGAGGGTAAATGCATGAACAGAAGTGGCTCTTATCTTCCCAGCTTCTCTTAGTGTATCAATGCAGCGGCGACGCTCTGAGTGGCTTCGTCCAACGTTTCCTGTGAGTGCCGTCACCAGAGATCAGAGAGCAAGACTACAGTTGAGCTTTAATCTAACAGCCCGAACAGAAATAACACATATCTACCACTGGTTTTGCACCCTCGCACTGTGTTACCTGTTATCACACACAGGATGTGAGATACATCTAATTAATTTATGAAAGTGGGTGATTTGGAAGCAGCTGCAGAACATGCAGCCCTAGTTATTGTAGAAATGTTGTTGTATTGACGAGAGTAATTATATTATAAATCTGAATCATGAGGCTTTGATTTTAAAATACTTTGCACGTGTGGAAAGCCATGCATTGAAATCAATAAAATGGATTGAGAAAGCCATAACTGTTGCATACATGCCATTTATTACAGCCAAAGCAGATTAATCACAATGATTTATAGTGTGAAATGAAGCGTGTTGCTATGGCAGAGAGTGCTCGTCTTGGGTGTACACTAATGTTACACTACCACATACACTGGCAGTCCAAGGTTTGTGGTCGTGATCTTTGTCGGAGAGAGAACTAATACACCAATCTGTGATATCATCAGAGAACAATCTAGAGTGGGAGAGCCCAAGGGGTGTTCTTTCTAAATAGAGTTCACAATGGGTACTGGTTCAAATTTTACCGAAACATAGCCACTTTTTGATATGAGGATTAATCACACTGCTAACAACATCTACTGTTGGGAAATAATTATCTTCACTCCCCAATCCCCCCTGCTGTACTTCCATATGAGAGGTGACAAGGTCAGAGCCTAGACTGACTGAAATTAATAGAAATTAGTCCACAAAGTCCGTAATTAATTCTTAACTGTCAATATGGTAGACATCCAAGGTATTGTTTTAACAGTTCTTGACCACAAATAGGAGGACAACATGGTGCAAACTCAATGATCACACAGGTTGGCATTATACCTTTCTGCAAACCATGGATACTATGTAGCAGGTATGTTGAATATTTCAATTTCTTTCCATTTTATCAACACTGTGGTTAATGTTGATTTGTTTAGGCACAAAAACCACTTGATTATGGTTGAGAAAAAGATCATGTTTTGGCTTGAAATACAACTGCTATCGCTGCTTGGTGGCACAATCACAGCTGGAAATGCAGCTATGGCTCACTAAAAACACCCACCCTGGGTTGGAAAAGCCCCGCTAGAAACAGTGATAACTTGCTAAAAAAAAAAACACTTTTGGTGGCACAATCGCTGCTGGAAATGCAGCTATGGCTCACCAAAAAACACCCTTTTTTGGAGGAACAATCACCACTAGAAATGCAACAATGGCCCATTAAAATTTACTCACTTTGGGTGGCATGATCCTCTCTACAAACAGTGATGGCTGACTAAAACACACCCACTTTATGTGGCACAATCTCTGCTGTAAATGCAGCGATGGAAAACACCCAGTTTTGTTTATGTGGAATAGAGGTCTGCAGCTAGGCAGCTGTCGTGCCCAGGTATCATGCCATCCACCATCCCCTCCTCCTCCCAAAGACAGAGTCAGCTCATATACATGTAATCACAACTACATCACTTTAGAAATTTTGATGATTCGTATGAAACATACAAATGTAATGTGTGCAGAAATGTACGATGCCAACATTTTCATGTGGTGACTGGGCTGCTTGATGTGTCATAAAACAGTTGGTGTCTTTGGCGTTCACTCTGTCTGCTTTGTGTCTTTATATGACTTACTCCACATTCGTTCTTTTCAAATATATCTATATCTAGATATTGAGTAACTTTCTCTGTCTGGAACACCTGAGACAACATTGGAAAGAAGTCAGACTTTTTCGCTCCACTGCTGACAAAGTCTGATGTGTTGTGTTTGTATAAATATATATTAGAACGTTGTCAATAAACCAATCCACACTGAAAAAGCTCTTTAAAGCAACACTTTGTAGAACAGGACAATACAGTCTTGGCTGTGTGGCTTTCAGTCTGCCATATCTCCATTGACCGACTGTCTTTCACAAGCTCAAATGAAAGCTTTTAAAATAATGTGGCTTGTTTCTTGAAGAGTCCACAGAGTGTGAAAAGCACATTAAGCTGTAGACAGTAAATCTTGAGCATTGATGACTGCAAGCATACAAACTACATCCACTGTGGCGAAGCAGCACACATCCTGTTTGTGAGCTTTACCATTTTGGTGATTGTTGTAATTATTTATCCGGGCTACCTGGTTAAGTACTGAGCACTGCTGCCAGCGGACTCAACTGACAGTCAGTGTTGGTTCGTAAACACAAATAGATTAAAGCTAATAAATATTCAAACACTGCTGTGCCTGCCTTCTGCAACCAAACTGTAAACCCTGACAGTCCCCTCAGTATATTATCTAATCACCATATGAATGATCTTTACAAACAAGGCGGTATGTCTCATTATATTTGTCTCCGTGTCTGTCTGATGTTTGGTGATATGGACTGTTGGTGCTGTCCACAAGAGGTGGTGCTGAAATTTCACCCTCCTGTGCCTGTGTCCACCTCTCTGCCTCTGCACAGGAGCCCTGTCCATGGTTCTGAATCAGCACTGCATGGCCTGCGCACAGAGGCTCAACCCACAGAGAGGACAGAAAATATGATTTGTGCTGGCTGGGTTACTGGGTTGAGCAGCTTGGACCTCTTCTCTGCTGGGTCTGTCTGTAAGAGGCAAACAAGCCAGAGCCTCAGCAGGCAGCCAGCTCCACGCCCTGTTTGCTTCGGAGCTGTCACATGTGACAGCGTCATCTACAAAGGGATTGGGGGGGCTGGAGGCCTGAATACATCTCTTAGATGGATATGAAACATGACTGTGGTTGGGGCTAGATGGAGCTTTGCGTCTCTCGAGGAGGACGATCTCAGTGATACTTTTTTGGCTCAAATGTGTGAGCGTCTCAGGCGGCCAGTTGCGGCAATAAAAAGCACCTCCTGTCCTTTTATAGCTCAACTTCATGCCTGTGTTTTAACATTCAGCGCGGCGCATTGTGAATGTGCATCCAGTGGGATGATGTGTGAAAAGAACGGCTGATCCCCGCTCACGAGAGGCCGACCCCTCTCCGTCCTGTCTTTCCCCGGAGTAGAAAAGCCAGCCAATCAGAGTGGATGAGGCAATGAGTCACGGAGAAGAGCGGACTGCATCCAGTGGACCGAAAGGAGCCGCCTGGCGCTCTGGGCAGCAAAACAGTAACCACGGATGGAATGATTTGGTCATGCACACACCAACACCCACATGCAGGAAGAACATGTAGATTTACAAATCTTTTAAAGCATGAACACATTTAATGGCAGAGGAGTAATTTTCCTCCCCGCCATCACACTTCTACGTCTCGCTGGCTCGCTGCTGTATGATTTATGAGACAACAAGTCATTACTCTTAAATGTTACCACCCCTTAATAACTAAGCAAACACCCACTGTAATGCTGCAAGGTTGCATGAAGGTCAACACACTGCCTGGATCGACTAACTCAGCCTGAGCTGTGTTTAAGCCTCATGTAGTGTACAGTAATGGTACAGTACAGTACAGTGCGTGTCACTCAAGGCTTCGCAGCAGTTAGACAAACAAAAACACTGTGTGAATGGGCCGTGTGGATGGGTGCTAGAGACACTCATTAACTATTGATGGATTGGGAGATCTCACAGCTGGATACACATCACACACCGCGGACACACAAGCACACTTCACACAATAGTTTTCCGAATCACATGACAATGCCGGTGGGCGCAGTATTCCACAAGAAAAAAGACAGAGCAGAAAGAAAAGGTGCAGTGGGTGAGAATAGGATTTAATGGACCTTACGGCTGAATAAAGGATTTGGAAGGTGGTGGAAAAATGAAGTCAAAATGGAACTGAAATCCGACTGAATTAGTTTTGCCTTTGAAAAGACTGGAGCCGCACGTTGGCTTTCATGGCTTGTTCCAGCCCGAGACAATGGAATCAAATAGACAGGAGGGCTATTTGAAGCCCCACAATCTACCAACCTTCACCTCTTTCATGTTTCTAAATGAGGGAAGAAGAAAAAATATAGAAGTGCAAATGTTATTAAGAACAGAGGAGCTTTTGTTCAGCCTCTGGCCCTCTCTGCCTGTCTTTGTTTAATACTGTGCGTCAGCACGCATGGATGGAGGAAGGCACTGGGAGGAAGAGGGATCGACTAGTTCATTTCAGTTGTATCTGGGATAATGAGAGAGAGAGGCAGAGATAAGGGACGGCAAAGAGGAAATGACAAACAGCAGGGAAGGCGGTGCAGTGATTCGATTACAGTAGAACTTCTCATTAAATGACAAAGAAAGTGAGCCCAGGGTTAGGAAGCCACGCTATCATACTGTACACACAACTGCTACACACAGCGTGTATTTCCTCTTATCTGTGGGGATGTAACCGTCTCCTCGGACCACGCTGCTGCCAGCGTTGCCACGCTTGAGCCTGAGGAGCAGCCGTTGATCTGGAGCTCGGCCTAGCCCTCCGTGGGAGTCCGCTTATCCCAGCCTGTCACTAATGCCACGGATCCGGTCAGGTGTGGAGCCACCAACAGACAAGCACAAACTGGATTCCTCAAACACAATATTGTGACCACTTTTTCATGAAGAGCACACAGCCACACAGTGCATCAACTCCGATGTGTAGTAAGTATTAACCGCATTATCTGACGGCGAAAGGAACAAGAAAGTGACACAGAGAAAAAGTCTTCGAAAAATCTGATCTAAATTTGTTGATTGTTGTTTCCCCGTCTTTGTAAATCTGACATGCTCTGACATCTGTCATCCTGGATGAGCTGCGGCCAAAAAGACACTACACCTCCTCCTCCTCCTGCTCTATACGACCTGACTCCTCCAGTCACAATCACAGTACAGTGTCCGTCCTTGCTCACACACATGTGCACACATCCAAAACCAGCGTGCTCCCTCTGTTTCAACCACCAGACATGTATTTATTTCAAAGCAGCAACACAAGCAGGAGCTCTCGTGCCATTTGTGTAACCATGCTATCACCATCTCCACACTGCTCTCCTCTTATGTGTTTTTTTTGTGTGTTTGTGTCTTACCTGGCAGCTCGCTGTCGTCCCTGGGTCCTCTTTACAATCCCAGGAAGGGCTTCAGACAAGTTCTGCTTTCGCCGAGGGAGCTCGATGTGGCACTTTGAGAAGAAAGAAGAAAAAGGGAAATAAAAAAACAAAAGGCTCAAAAAGCAATGTCCCCCCCTTTTTTCTTTTTCACACAGCAGCTCAAGAAGCACTCGCAATCACACACTCGAACACCCAGTCAACAGCTCCGGCAAGCCAGCAGCTCGCTGTTCCTTCCTCTCTCTCTATCTCTCTCTCGCTCTGTCCGTGACACTCGCCTCCTCTCTTCCCGCCCACCTACTCCAGCCCCCTCCCCCAACTTCTCTCTCTCCTCTCTGCTCTCTCCCTGGCTTGCTCTTCTTCTGTCAGACAGAGCGCACACATCCCCTCCATCTCTCAGCTCACTATTTTCTGACATTTCCCCCACCCACTCACACCTTCTGCTCCGTGAAAACAAATATCAATTGAAGGTACTATTACACACAACATCAACAAACTTCTTTGTCCTGTGGAACATTTCAGATGATATTTCCTCTCAGGATAAGATGAAGCTCGATGTGACATCAGATGGTGATGAATAATGCAAATGAGGCATTTGTACTGTATGTGATTACAGTTCTGACTCCTCTTTTTAAAGCTGTAACTGCCCTTCATTCACACTTACTCCTCCTTATTCTCTCCTCTCCATCCTCTCCACCTATCCCCCGTCCCTCCTCAGGTCCCGCGGGTGCATTTGATGCTGCTCACGTCCCATTCTTCAGACAGCTAGTCAAGGGCATTCCCAGAGTAAGTGTATGCTAATGCTCCGCCTCGAGGAGCTCTTCCACCACCACCACCCCCCCCCCGCTGTGGTATTGTCAGAGATTAGAGTGGTAAATGTATAAGAAAAAACTCACTAATGTATGTCAGACTGTCAGGTGACGTGGTGTAAAGAGCGCAATAGTCCATTGAAGGAGTAAAACACAGCTGATGAAGTGGTTAAGTACAGGACTTTCCCACAGGAGACTTTTGAGCGCCATGTGAGTTAGTTGACTTATTATTTTCAGTTATAAGGATGTATAAAGCTGCTGAATTCACTCTGTTAGAGATGCCAACCTTTAACAGTTAATGGGTTAAGTGCCGAGAATATTTTTGACGGGTTACGCATGTCAGTCTATAGGTTAATTTTGCTATTCTTCACTAGCGGGGTTGGTGAGAGCAAGCTAGCGGCGCTACTCATTCAGCGATCACCACTACTAAAACCATCCTTACCCAACAGTGTTGCTGTGGAAACAGTATACCCAACCTCCAGTCTCCAACCAGGTCATGCCTGGTGTGTAAGCAGCTCAATCTAAAGCTGTAAATCCCCTTTAAGTGCAACTTGCAGGTTAAAGTTTTTTAAAAATATATGCATAACCTTGTCTGAAAATTACCATATGAGAAGTTAATTCAGAATTTATTATGGTTTATACGACATAAGGGCACAAATTCAGAGGAAAAAGTGGATCTTTTTAGCTCCTCTTCGCCTGATACTACGTCATGAGAGGGACTCTACGTCCTTGACCCTGCCTCTGTCCAATGCGCAGTAGTAGGTGGTAGTGAGTCTGAGCGGTAGTAAACTTGTGAGTTAGTATTTTTTCGGTTGTTAACAGTGCATTTCACCATTTGTGATTATGCCGGATTATTGGGTTTGTGCAGGTTGCACAAACTGGAGTCTGTCAGGACATCGAGTCCACCGTTTTCCGGACAGAAAAAGGAGTGGAGTTAGTTTTCGTGCCTGGGTGCGTTTTGTGCAGGTGAAGAGG
>NC_065528.1:27184395-27189233 GCF_006386435.1 Epinephelus moara | reverse complement strand
CCTCTGTCCAATGCGCAGTAGTAGGTGGTAGTGAGTCTGAGCGGTAGTAAACTTGTGAGTTAGTATTTTTTCGGTTGTTAACAGTGCATTTCACCATTTGTGATTATGCTGAATTATTGTGTTTGTGCAGGTTGCACAAACTCGAGTCTGTCAGGACATCAAGTCCACCGTTTTCCGGACAGAAGTAGTTTTCGTGCCTGGGTGCGTTTTGTGCAGGTGAAGAGGCGCGATTTCACGGCTTCATCTGTGACCAAAAATACGGTTGTGTGCAGTGCTCATTTTGGACAGGAGGATTATGTTCCTGGCAGAGCCCGCCCGCCCTTACACATACCCCGAGGCTCGGGTCTTCCCGTATGTGCGGGGCCGCGAGCCTTGGGTCTCCCTCTCCGTCTCGGGGGTATGTGCGAGGGCGGGCGGGCCCTCATGGCCCTCCTGGCCCTCCGGCGTGAGGGTTGATGGGCAGTGTGAGGCATGTTATGTCTGGTCTGGGGGCTGGCAGTTCCCACACAAGAACCTATCATACAAAAAATTATCAGGAAATCTTCGTATCTCTCTCTCTCTCTCTCTCCCTCTCTCCCCTGCGGACATCAATACACCGCAATGCGGAGTTATAACACGTATAGCAAGATACGTCTGATACAAGCTGATATTTGCGCATTAGTTTCTGTTATGGGTAAGTAGCATTAGTTATCTAATACTGGCAGAACTATTGGTAGCTGCTGGGCTGCTGAGCTGGTCGCTCACCAAGACACCTGCCCAGTTCTTCACTGGTTCTCCTCACACCACAGCTCTATTTCTCTCCTGTGGCCGTTATTTCTCCTAACCCTGATCTGTTCCTGGGCTCTTGGACGCCTAGCAGGCTCATAATTATAAGCCTGTGGGCCGTCATATGCATATGAATGTACATTTTCAGCCTCTTCAGTCTCAAAACTAGTACTGGGATCCATGTTTATTAATGTTACACTCAATCGAACTCAGCCGGACTCCCTTACGCTACGTCACTCCCGGTTAGTGGGTTTTTAGACGTGGAAGCAAAATTCTCTCAAAAAAACGACCCCAAAAGTCACTGTAGTGTGTATATGTTTTTGTTTTTTGTTTTAATCGAGTTTCTACATTATTTTCCTACACATTTATTCACCATGGTCTCCAACCTGCAAGTTGGGCTTTTAGCATTGTTAACTATGTTAGTACTGTTAGCACCGTTAGCAGTGTCAGCACGGTTAATGGTGCTAACATAGTAAACAATGCTAAAGGGGTTTTGTGGCTCAAAATGAAGCCACTTACTTACTACAGCAACCAGAGGGGAGACCAGAGGTCCCACCAATTGAATGGCACTACCACTGCTAACTGCCAAATGGTCAGTGCAGCTAGCTTGCTTCAATCCGATCTGGATGGTGCGCAGTGCAGAGTGCCCAAAGCTAATGTTAGCTAATGGCAAGACATCACAAAACATTACAGTTTCAACCTCTCTAAATGTTAAATATCAATATAACAGTTGATGTTTGGCTATCAAAAGCAAAATTAACCAAACCTGATATCTCTAAACACAGTGCTCACAAACTTTAGCAGAACAGCTGAATAGACCTGTTTGTGTTAACGTCATATTTCAACGTTGCCCACTTATATACAGACATGTGTAAAAAGCCATGTTAGCCTTTTACACAGCAGGTGCAAGTAGCATTGCTGGCTATGGACATTTAGTTGCTAATTGAATCTGCCTTTATTAATAGTTACTAGGAAAAAAACAGTAATTACACATTAATTTACTTAATACACCCTGTGTATTTATTGGTACGACCACGTTTCAAGCCTGTGTGCCCTCTTGTCATTGTGGTATAGTCCAGTTATTATCTGTACTGCAGTGAATCATCATTATCAGAATCAATACTGGTGATGGTTTTGACAACTGCACTTTTTTGTTTTTACTTTCCTCTGTGCTCTTTTTCTTTTATCTTAGATTTATAACGGTATAGTACAAAGAATTCACTGTTGAGTAGGGCTGCAACTAAGGTTTATTTTCATTATTGATTAATTTGTTGATTATTTTCTTGATTAATTAACTTATTGTCCGATCTATAAAATGTCAGAGAATGGTGAAAACTGACACCCTGAAATATTTTGTTTTGTCCACAACCTACAGATATTCAGTTCACTGTCATAGAGGAGTAAAGAAACCACAAAATATTTACATTTAAGAACATGGAATAAAATATTTTGACTTTTTTTTTTTTTTCTTAAAAAAATCTGTCATCAACTTAGCTGCCAATTAATTTAATAGTTCAACTAATCGATTCATTGATTAATCACTGCAGTTCTAATGTTGAGTGATTTAACTTCTCTTACACTTATACATTATATCTTAAATTAAATCTATTTCAGCCTCGGGGTTTAGACTTTTTTAATAACTTTGAGTTTGTGATAAAATCATCATTTAAGACAAAAAAATGAAAAAAAGGAAACATTAAAGCTTTGGCACAGGACTGAATTCAGAGTAATACGATTAATACTGTGGTCCATGACTGAGTGAAGCGACATTTTAGCCAGAGACTTGCAATTAATGAGGTGGCAGAGATGCAAGGTTAACCTATGCAAAATGTTTTCGCATGTTTCAATTGGACTCAACAGTAGGAGTTCTGCGGTATGTTCGCCCTTTCCATGCTTCCCGTCTGCCCTTCCAGCCACACACTCATTTCCTCAACAGGTTATCTCCCATCCAATCAATCCTCTCCTCAGGAAAACCTTGAATTTACCTTCCAAGTGTTTGCTTATTTTGTCTACAGATTAATTATGTGGCATGTGAACGGCAGCCGTTTTCTACTCTGCAGCATATCTTTCTTTTCCACTCATTTGTGAGCTGCTGGAAAACAGGAAGTGTGCAGCTAACGTTGAGATATACAACCGCAGGAGTGAGCAGATGTTAAATGTGTGTGTACTGTATGTGCACATGTGTCTGTCTATGGAGAGACCCAGCGTGTAAATAAAGTGCGCAGGCTGATAAAGCGCAGTGAGACGCATGGAACTGTTGACAACACACACACACATGCATAAAAGCTAACAGACATTTAACCAGGACTGACGCAAAGCAAACAGGGAGTCTGTGTTAATGATTACCAACTAACACCCTGCCTGGACACTGCACAGCTTGCTCCTCTGTACATAAGCTTTGGTTCACTCGCTCTGTGTGTGCTATGTGTGTGTTTTGTGTTGTGTGGCAGTGGGGGGATCGATTGCTGGGCGAGGTGATGTGGCCGGTGCAGATTTGTGGCCCAGCAGTCTTATAGTTCAACCCTAATGAGCAGGGAAAGAAGTGCGACCATGCTGAGCGGCGCAGGCCAGCCTGCTATGGAGAATATCTGTTGTCTATCCCAACAAAGTTGGCTAAACACACACCCGAGCGCCACAGAGGCCTTTCGCTATCACGGCGAGGGGCTGGAAATTGCACACCTCCAACAAGCTTATCTCCCTTGCAAACGCAAACTGGCTGGAAGACAGATAATAGTTTGGGCCAAACAATTTCTCTGAGAAAGAGAGTAAACACTCTGGGTAGTCAATATACTGTAGGAGTTGTTTTTGAGATTAATGGCTTTCCACACAGGAAAAGAGAAGGCAGCGATAAATCGCTAATGACTGAACTGGGTCTCTGGGTGCAGATTACTGCCCTCTGTGGACGCCACTGAGCTCTAAAGGTGCAGCACATCTCTGTGTATGTTAGAACAACAGCATTAACAGACTGAGAGAAGACAATTTATACAGGTTAAAATATCCTATTTTCTGCTGGAAATAATGTTTCCTCACTAAAATGCAAACTGTGAGAATGATGTTGCATCTCGCATTCAGAATCCAATAATTCTCACTTTATTTGGTGTCTCTGGTGTGTTGGAGAATACGTGCTGGATACTGCGACTGACAGTTTATCTGAGATAAAAAAGAAGAACTAGTTTGCTTCGAGCTACAGTTGGTAACTTTTACATAAATGACTTTCTGCCACATTTGCTGAAACTCTCACTTCATCCACACAGTAGTACATGAGACAAAGAGTGTAAGACAATCCTCTGCCTCCTTGTAGTGCTTCTAATGACATTTGCTAGAATTTGTCACAACCAATCAGAGGCAAAGAGTTTTTGACACAGCTGTCAATCACTGCTCATAAACTAAAGTCAAACTGTCAAACTAGGCTTCACTAATCAAATATGAATCAGGATTCGGGTAGTGCATTGCCTATTTCTCACCTTGTATGTTTTCAGAAACATATTTTAGTGTACTGTTTAGCTGTAGAGTGAGAAAGTTTGCTCAGAGAAGTGGGCAGTGCTCTGTTTCGGCTCTACTTTTACAACAGGGTCGGGTTACAGCTATATTTTACACTAGGGTGACCATATTTTGATTTCCAAAAAAGAGGACAGTCGGCCCGGCCACAAGATAACCTACTTAAATGACACTTGCAGTTTACTCAAAGATGCCTTTTGATTTTAATATATTTAAAGTTTATATGTATGGATAGAAAATTCAGTTATATTACAAAATAACATCTCTCAAAGACAGAAATTCAGACAGGCCCCAATAGACAGGGGACACATACACACACTAGAGTGTGGCTACCCGATCCGAGCCCGACGGGTCCCGACGGCAGGCCTACCCGACCGGTCGGGCTGGGTTCGGTCAAAAATGTATAAACTGTATTCGGGCTCAGGTCGGATTCGGTCAGCTTTCAGTGAAAATGTAGTGTAAAAATAAATAAAATCCTATTGTCTGTCCTGTTTATTGCTTGGGGACTGTTATTTACGTGACAACACCTGAACAGAACACACACACACACACATTGGCTGTTTGTTTCTATCTCT
>NC_065528.1:27145995-27183646 GCF_006386435.1 Epinephelus moara | reverse complement strand
G
Source organism: Epinephelus moara (assembly GCF_006386435.1). Taxonomy (NCBI): domain Eukaryota; kingdom Metazoa; phylum Chordata; class Actinopteri; order Perciformes; family Serranidae; genus Epinephelus; species Epinephelus moara. Next base: position 27,183,645 of record NC_065528.1, on the reverse strand, counting down.
AGCGAGCCGCCTGTTAATGACGCTGTGGGCTAATGGGCATGTAGCTACTTCCATGTTTCAGATGATACGTCATGTTTGTAGTCGACCAATGAAGATGAGTTTACATATCACCTTGGGTTCGTCCTTCACCTTCTCAAAATGATCCCACACTTTGGATTTCCTGCCCGACATGTTATTAACTAGCCTGTGGAATAACCGCAGGTACCAGCCCTGGAAATTAGGGGCCGTTCACATGCTGCGTCTTTAACTGCCTGTAAAACACGAGGTCGGGAACTGGTCGACTATTAGGGGGCAGTCCTAATACTTCAGAATATTACATACCATTTCTGTCAATAGATGCTCCTAAATCCTCCACACTGGACCCTTACGCAGTGATCAAAATGTGCCTTGATCAAGCCGAGTAACAACTGCCACCCACAAAAACTCAAACTTCATCAATACAAAACTCAAAGGAAAAGAAAACGCTGTCAGAAAATGGCTGTGCTTGATTGACACATGACTAAGAAATGTAGTGCAGAGAAACCACAGCAGTGACAGCTTAACATCGAGACAAGGCCAGAAACATTACACTGATTTGACCACTGATTGAACAAAGAACAATGAAACTGCACATAATGACCAAAAAGCTGTTCTAAAACTGTGCATCAGCACTTAATGCTGTCAAAACCATTTGAATTCTAACAAAAGTCAACCCCTGCTAAGAATGGTTTCTACTGTGACGCCAACGTAAAACATAACACACATTATGCCCTCTGCCTGCAACAGCAACTTTCAAAAGAAATGGACAAAGCATGTAACCGAAAACCTAAAAAAACCAGAGGGAAATCTTTCAAACCAGGAGCCTGTCAATGGTGATTGAACGTAGATGGAACAAGAAAGGTAAAAGGAGGGAGAGGGATCAGCAGGCTGAAAGAGGAATGGAAAGGGCAAAATGGCATTCGGAGGAAAAAGGCGGTGAAATAAAGGGAGAAGGGTGAACAAAAAGGACAATTTGCCAAATGTCAGGAGCATTTGAATGGTCACCTCTGGACACTGCAAATAACCGGTGGTATTCAACCACTAAGAGAGAGGCTGTGAAGCTTTAGAGCAGGAAGTAGCTTCTGTTACTCATCTTTACAAACTGAACTACTGATTAACGTGCTGTTGACTTCGCAAATTGTTTTACACTCAGATTATATTACATGTGGAGAATAAAGTAAATCCAAAACAGTTACGTCTTTTGTCACTGTGTTGCTTTTTTTTTGTAAGAAAAATTAAATAAGCCTGACGACTTTCATTAGTTTTAATTCTACCATCCTGTCAGAACTGGCACAGCTCCAAACCTCAGTCCTTTACGTAGCTCAACATCAGGAGAAGTAATTAAGTCATGGCTCTGTATATCACACTGTATGTGTGTGTAATGTGACAAGGGACATTTTCCTGATAAAATCGTGTATCTGCAGCATGCATGGAACACAAGGTGACCGCTGGAGTCTGGATATGTCTACAAACATGAATTCAATTGTAAAAGGGACATTATATGTCCTTGGCAGCAGCATGTTGTGTACTTGCTACTCTCCATATACTGTAGGCTTCTTAATGGAAAAGTGGACTCTCTGAACTGTCAGTATACAGGGCTTTCCCTGGGTTTTTTCGAGACCAAGGTGGCAAAGGCCCGTGGCGGTGGGCATCTTGACATCTGTACTTTTAGATACAGCCCCCCCACCATCAGCAATGTTTCTACCTGTGTGGTCATCAGGGAAAAATGCTGTTTGAAGACATTTTGTCTTCATGGTGAAATCTGCATCGATGTAATGCACGGTGAGGGATATACACAGCTTGACCACAGATCCGTTGTGGTGGCAAAAAACTCAGCGGTGGAGACATCTTTTGCAACTTCAGCACAACATTTATCATACAGGGCTGGCAGTGCAACTCTGCTGAAATGTTTACGTGATGGCAACACGTAACGCTTGTCCAAAGTCTTAACAAGTGTCTTGAATCCTTGTTTGCTTACAGTACTGATGGGGCACATGCCCTTCGCTAGCATAAATGTCACAGCCTCTGTTATCTCTTGATGTCTGCGGGAGGTGGTGGGATATGGGGCGGCATTGTAAAGAGTGTCCTTAATAGAGGACTGTGTTGCGGTGGCGCTGGCTGACGAGCTCTCACTTTTTTGCTCCTTTTGCTCCTTTATCACCTGGTCATAGACCAGTTTATGGATGAACTTTAAATGATTGAATAAGTTGGTCGTGTTGTCTCGGGGGGCAGACACGACAGCGTGACAAACTTTGCAAAAAATTTCCCTTTGCTCGACGTCCGTCAACTTGAAGCCAAAATGTTTCCAGATGACTGAAGTTGTTCTACCTTTCTTCTCAACCAAAGGGTGCCTTTCTGCCATGTTCTCAATCGCTCGCTCCACATATTATTGATCCACACACGTCACACGCTTGCTGCTGCTGCACGTAACACAGGTGCATTTATGGTGCTTTTCCAGCACAGAAACTTGCATGGTGCATTAATCGTTTTTCTTCGATTATAATGTTTTTATGATCATGAGAGGCCAAAATTGAAATCATGATTAAAATTTGATTAATCGTCCAGCCCTACCCCACACATACGGGCTTCCTTCGCCTTTCAAATGGGGCAGAGCTCCCAGGAAAACAGTAGGAGAGACACAGCTCGAGGGGGAACTGGGATCTGACACAACACCAGAGGGAGAAGCAGGTCCATGGAGCTGTGCGCCGGACGAAAAACAAGTGTGTCGCACCGAATGCGTGCCGCTATGGCGTCGCGTTGGGTTGTGAGCGCACATGACGCATGTCTACATTGAAAGTAATGGATTTGTGCATGCAAAAGACGCTACATCTAAACACCCCACATGCACACACACACGCTTTAACCAAGGCGGCGGCCAAAATCACCCTTTGTCTTAGATAGGCAGGGAAAACCCTGGTATATGGAGGGACTTCACTTTTAAAGCGCATTAAATGAACTTATGTGATTGGTGTGTTAGACCTCACATTAAATTTATTGATCAGCCAAACAAGAATGTCAATATTGGACAATTCTAAAAAAAAAAAAGCTTTAGTGAGCTTTTCACAATATCTGCACATGACAACTAAGTTAGGGATAAGTTAAGATTGTTTTTATAGTAATAAACTAAATGGTTAAGGAAAAGCTTAGGTTAAACAACTAAAACCCTTTGTTAAAGATAGGAAAATTAATAACTTTGAAGGAATACTTCACGGCCCAAATGATCATTTGTAAGTCAATTACTTGTGTTGCATTGGATTGTAAAGCAAGTTTTGTTTTTCGTGCATGCCTCTGGTAAATGGAGAATCTAAAAACTGAGATTATTGATTTATTTATTTCCAAGTAATTAGTATGTAGTTCCGACAATGTTGAGGCAGAGGGTACTGTCTGTAGCTCTGGTTGAGGATGAGAAGCTGTCAGCAGATAAACAGAGATCTGTGTGGGTACGTGAGACCCTAAAAAAGAGGGTGGGTCATGAGAAGTACCACCAGTTGGTCCAGGAGCTTCTCCTCCATGATGGCTGTTTCCAGGCATATGTTAGGATGACTCAGGGGCAGTTTGACAACCTGCTGTCTATGGTCGGGCCGTATAGCTCTGGGTATCCACTAGTTTATCTTCCATTGTTTACCAACTGTAAACTTGTTGTCGTGACCACCACAGAGGGCCCACCTCTCAAATCATCTGATTGGACAATGGGAAAAGAGATGACGTGGGGAGTTTATCTGCTCTGAGCTTAAGTTTTTTCAGCTTGAGGAGTTCAGAGCGCTCTGGCAAAAATGCCGCTGTTAAAAGTTTTCTTTGTTAAAAGTCTTCAATGCATCAGGAATTTTCCATTTTTTTGGATTCTTCGTTCACAGGAGGCATTCAAGAATTTTTCCTTGTGAATTTAACAGAACACAAGGTGAGTAATTGATAGACAAATGCTCATTTGGGGGAAGAAATATTCCTCCAATTGGACGTCTTTGATGGATGCAAACTCCAGGCCCCTGTATGAAAGTTTCAGGGACTTTGGGCTGCACTTTTGACCACAGCCAAAAACACTGACTGCATTTAAACTCAGCTGGTAAGTCAAGTGCGTGGGTTACTGAGGTGTAGTTTTCAGCCTGAGGCAAAGCTCCATATCGATCCCTGCAGATGTGCAGCTGCCTTTTTGTGGTGCTGGGTTGTAAAAATCGTAGTTTTTGCCCCTTGAATTTATTCAGGCTGTATTGCTCTGGCCTGCCCGGGGTATCCAGTGCTAATTCTTTCTAAGACAGAGACATGCACTTCCAAATAGAGGAAAGTAGCCCTAATTACAGCTGATGCTCTCATTTAATCTCTCCCCGTCTCTCTCTCTCTCGACTGCAGGCAGGAAGCTGCCACGAATCACTTACAGCTTTATCGGTGGATAAGTGGCTGTTCAAATATGGAGCTATTCAGAGAACTCTTTTCAATACACACAGGTGCTCCTTTCACAACTGCCATCCGATGGCTCTTTTCTCATTTACTGTACACAAACTGCCACGCGTACATGCACACGCAGACATACAGTACACACAGTTAAACACACAACACCTGCTGGGGTCACCAACACTTGCCAAAGCTGCCGATGTCACACAGATGTTTGGCTGGCATCTGAGGTTACAAGAGGGGCAGAGGAAGACAGAGGAGCTGCTTGTTTTCCTCAAGTTTTCAATTATTAAACTATTAATAACTCCAGATGTTACTTTAAAGGACCATAATTGGAGCTCTGAAAGTTTCAGCCATGAAGTTTAAGTTGGCATATATTTACTTCCTGTTGATCATTGTTCAAAGCTCATCATCAGAGCAGTGATCACTTTCTAAACATCCTGACTTTTACTGTTCTCCATTCATTTTTATTTTTGACTGAATAAGTTTTAATATTGTTATTATTATCTCATCAAGATAAATTATCATGGTGTGCATTTGAGGACATGGAGCAACTTGCTGGTGTGTTAAATGACACTGAGAATAGAAACTGTCAAAAACATTGCATCTTGTTATCAGAAAATAAATCTTGACTCCATAAGTGTTATTGTTATGTTAAGTTCAGGCCTACAGAGTCAATATGTGGAACGTTTGATACCCTTACGTTCACCTTTGGGGGTACCCCACCTATAAAGGGGTGTCATCCACTTCACCTCTCCCCTTTTGCTGTTGTACTCCATGGGAGAGGTGAGAGACATTGCTCTTGTAGTAATTTCTGTGTTTTAGCGCTGTTAAGATATGTTTATAACTTCATTTTATGCTAACATAATCTTGCATCACTTAATTTGGGTAAGGGCTCGACTTAACATGGTCGTAGCTGACGGAGGATTTTGTTTTTACCTCTTGCTGTCAGGTATGTTTTCTGTGTTTTATCGTGCTTAAGTAAGGGTTAATGCCTGACGAGGTGTCCATTATCAGGAATTAATGGACGATGCGGAGGCCTTTCATTCCTGATAATGGACACCTCGAAGGGCATTAACCCGCTTATACTATGGTCACTTACTAAAGAAATGAATATTAAATCAATTATTTATGCTTTAATGTGTTTTACAGTTAAAATCATGACTCAGCCACGGCTGAGCAGACTATTTAATCTCTGTAGTTCACAGGCGTTGGAAACCCACTGTGGCGGCAGCGTAGAGAGCACAGCAACTCTGATCAGTGAAGGGAAGCGAGATGATGGCTAAACGTTACGTGATATTATTCAGAAGATGATTATTTCAGAAAGCCAGTGCACTTCTTACCGCTTGTGTGTTACAGACTCTGGTGGTCAGAGGATGATGTGCAAAAAAAAACAACTTGAGATAGGCTATTACTTTCATGATTCATTGGCGTTCATTTATAGGCCCAAGAAAATTTGTTTCAAATAATCAACATCCAAATAGTAGGCTAGTCAAAATCGTTTTTAATTACAACAAATAATTCATAAGCATATAGTAGTCGAGATTAAATCATATAAACACATTAACAAATTAACGATTGTTTCCTATTTAAAATTAAATGCTACATTACCATGAATAGTGAAATTTGAAAGTGATATGGGTATGTCCATCATAGTGGCATTTGAAGGACGGAGATTGACAGATTGAGCACTGCTTGCTGGGACATTTGGAGACGACAAGATGTTGCTCCAGTCTCGTCTCTCCTGCGCTGATGGAGCCCAACCTGCAGGCTGCTCTCACACCGATGTCCCGTGACGGTCATGATCTGACAAGTTTCCAGGCCGGCGTCAGAGAGCCAGCCTACTGCTGTGCTCCGGAGGTTGTGATTGGTGTAGACCCGCGACTCCTTGTGCCATTTCTCCCTTTTCTTTTCATTCTCTAACCTCTCTTCTTCTGCATCCCAGTCATCAAAATTATAAAATTCACCAAATAAATTAAATTAAACGATAAAATCACTCATGATGCCCGTTGTAATCCGTTGCCTCTGCTCTGAGTCTCCGTTGCTATGGTTACAAACTAGCAGTTGAGCCAGCGCAATAATTTAGAACCTGGCAATTTGACCAGAACGTCTTTTTAGCTGTCCTATAACACTTTTTAACGGACACCCTGCAGCCAATCAGAATTGAGTATTCACCCAGACCATGGTATAACTGAATGTAACATGGTGCCCTCTTGGTGTTGTACTCCATGGGAGAGGGGCTTGAGTTTGCATGGTTGTGTTTGACAGAGGACTTTGTTTTGCCACTTGCTGTCAGAGCTGTCAGGAATAAACAGAGATCACCTCCAAAGATATCCACAGTCTGGGCCTCTTCATATCAACACAACGCAGACATCACAAGAGTCCATGGGCTAACACATCTAGCAGACATGATTCATTAGCAATCATTTGGAATCCAGTATTCACTCCCCTATAGCTCTGTTTTGGTCTCCACCAACCCCAGAGGCAAATGTCTGTCTCTTTAGCTAATAAATGCTCCACTATATTCACCAGCTAGTTGCTTACTTGATGTGTTTGCTGTTTTAATGCTCGGCTGGTAGAATTCTATCAGTTTTTAGAGCTTTTTTGCAGCTCATGCTGCAGCTAGAAACAGAACCAGTGGTAAGAGTGAACGAAAACAATTAACTTGACGGCTGCACAACCAGAACAAGTAGTTGAAAGTCACAAAAAAACTCTGTAGAGCAAAGGGGAACTGCTGAATCAGGTTATATTTCCCTGAGAGCTTCACAATGAGTGAAACCTTTCAATTTTTTTTTCATTACACATTCCATGAAAATATCCATCAGTGCAACCTTAAAGGGACAGTTCATCCCCAAATCAAAAGTACATATTTTTCCTCTTACCTGTAGTGCTATTATCAGTCTAGATTGTGTGCTAATGTTACAGCTCAGCTAAGAAAGACACCTCGCACTGTCACAAGCAGGAGCTTCTCGTCAATGAGTAGATGCACTCTTCCTTCTACATAGTGATACGGTTCTGTAGTTCGGTAGAGCTACATGAAACTGCTCACAACAAGGTCTGTGGATTATCTTGAGTAACCAGGTCAAGATTTCTGGAAAGAGACATTGATGTTGAGTTTTTCAAACGTATTTCTTGGCACATTGAGCACCACAAGCAGAGTGTCATCTAGTTCCATTATAGTGGAGAGAAGGCAGACATCTCTACAGCTGATATTTCCAACACTCTGCAACTCACACTTAAACAATCTAGACTGATAAACAGCCCTACAGGTAAGAGGAGAAATGTGTAATTTTGAGTTTGGCACTGTCCCTTTAAGTGTTTGGAATTTGATATCCAGTCTGTAATTAATAGTATAGCTTCTCCCTGTAAGTCCTAAGTCGCACACTGATACACAAGTTATTTCTCTGTTTATTACTTTCATCTAAACACAAGGCCAGCAGATGGTATGTCAATAACTTCTGGAGGAAGTCCTGTTTGCATGCTCATCATCCTTTATATCCGTCTCTTCTTCAGTCACCAGGCACTGCTGCTCACAGAGTTCACATCTTATTCATCCCAGCAGTGATAATTACGACATTCTTATGGAGAGCTGAGTGGCCTCTTTGACCTGAGAGTCCCCTTGACTCACACGAGGAGAGGAGAACAACGTGAGAGGAATTCATCGCGACTGATGACTGGAGTCTGTTGCACTGACAGAGACATTGAGGCGGAGACAGTACAGTATGGAGAGGACACACCGTACACAAGTGAAGCCTCTGAGGAGCATTGTTGTGCAGACAGGAACAGTGTGTGTTTTTTGGGAGGGCCCCTGTCTTGGACGGGATCACGGAGTCAGCGCTGCCTGTTAGAGCCCGGGCCGAGTCTGTGTAGGGGACTCAGAAGGGGGATTAAAGGGGATTTAGAGAGCAGTAATTACCCTCGCCCGTGGAGGGTCTGGTAATTAAATTACCTTAGCAACCCCGTTACTGCCCAGCCACAGAGAGCCTCCAAGGTCAGCGGGAGTGGAAACTCAGAATATGCACAATTTGTTTGGCGCCGTCATCGGAAAGCATCACCTAGTGTGCGGTCTACTCATCACCAAGATGCATTTTTAGCATATAAATTGAAAACCTGAGGGCAACACATGCATTATGCATCACGCTCAATGTAAATATGTGATTTTCTGTATGATCTCTGTGACATAGCATCACCAGAAAACATATTTTGAATTTTGTGCGATTCTTATCTCGCAGAAAAATAGCATGCCTGTGTGAGCGCTAGGGGGGAGAAGGCATATGTAATGTTACAGCATGTTGTTAGCATGAATATAAGTAAGAAAGCAGTTTTCAAGTGGTGTGATTTATAGGTGAACGTATTATGGAAATGGGTTTTACTGATGTGGAACTCCCATCAGGGATCAATCACACGGCTAACTTACAATTTTTTTCCACGGATGGAAGTTGTGACTGTGAGTAGATTTGTGGTTAAGTGAGAAATGAGCTGAGGTTAAAGACCAGCGGGTCTGAAGAGAGAGAGGAGAGGCAGGGAGAGAGAGAGAAGCGTGGGAGTAGCAGCAGCTCCCACACAGGCAGCAAAGTCACGATCCACCATTGAACGCTCTCGCTCTCCTGCTCAGACTGACATATAAACACGCCAACGGCAGTTCCCATGCAGACATGCAATCACACATTCACGGCAAGTTTAACATTTAAACTACAAGAAAAATCAATGACCAACCACCATGATACTTAAATGCAAATAATCCACACTCTGTGCATCTTGATGCCACTGAAGCTGAAGGTTTGATATGTTAAGTTCATTCAGTGTGACAGTCATCCAACATTAAGCTGCAGCACGATGAGTTCAACAGATCCATGAGCTGCAGCAGGGAGATACTTCCATCCTGCACACGCATCCGTGCAAACACAAATGCACACTGACATATGGATGTAGACTCACCTACACACAATCAACCAAAGAGCATCATGCTCAAACACAAACCTATATTCTTACCCAGGGATGGAGCTTCACTGAAATACGTTATTAACCACTGATGTAATTAATTTCCTGTCAATTCTCTACAATTAAAGGGAATTAAGTGGCCTCATTCGCTTTACATTCTGCTGCTCTGTCTCCTTTAATTTCCTTTGAACCATTCAGGCTTTATGATGAAAGCATTGTCACCCTTATCTGAACATACACAGTTGTACTGGTGAACCTCACTACCAAGTGAAGGCAACAAATCATAGTGTCTGAAGTAGTTCAGTTAAGCCCTGATCACACAGAAAGCATTTCACTCCTGTAAAACAAATAGTTTGGTGTGGGGAGTGTTGAGCTGGTTTATTCTCTGGTACAGCTGAAGCATTTAAGCAAAAAAATACTAATCACTAATGAGGATCATGTCTATATAGAAGGTTATTTGTGAGTGTGTTTCTGCTTCTAGCAATTAAGGAATGACTGTACTGTTATTGACACCAAACACCTTTAAAGGGGAACTATGCTCATTTTCAAAATTCATACATGTTATTCCTACGGTTTAAGACAGTTCAAAATATATGTAAATATGACCAACTTTATCCCAAATCCAAAAACTAGAGTGCTGAAACTCAAATTTTCCCGAAGCAGCTCTGTGGACAACGAACTGGGAAAGATGTTCTAGATGACACTGAGAGCATTCAGGGAAATGTTCTGAGAATATGGGAACAATTATGTTTCAGGACTGAAATTACTACAGTACAATAAAAATCACTTAGGTTTAAAGAAGAAAACAAACATACTGTAAGATCCACAAATCAGTCTCCCTTAGACAGAGAGTAGCTCACGTTCACAAATATTGATTGAACTTTCCTAGTCTATGGATTCTTCATTTCGGTAGTGTTCCCCTTTAACAAACCTTAGCAAGCCATTACAGAGTTTCTAGGTCATTAACTTGTTTCAACGTCAGTGTCATACTTGCGTTTGGCCATGTCATCAAGCTAGTTTTCTGTCTTTGTTAAGTAGCTGTCAGTTGTTCACTCACTCAACAGCAGAAAACAGCGCTTCAAAATAAAAGCTCTGTGCTGGAAGTTCACTAAACTTCAAAATAAAGTGTGTTTTTTACAAACCTGACATGTTGGCGAGTCACCCGCGACCCACCAGTTGGAAACACCGTGTTAGATACTGAAACATTCCTATTACAATTTCCCACAACCCGCAGCTTCATAAAGATATCCATGACAACTACTTTAAACTGCTTTTAAGGAATATTTTACCCACAAAATTATGATTTGTATATCAATAACTCGCCCGGTGTTACATTGAATTATGTAGAAAACTTTGTTTTTCTTGTATCCCTCCACAGTGAACAAAGAATCCAAAAAAGGAGACAAGTCTTGATGAGTTGGACTCATGGGTGACAGCATTTAACAACAGTAAAACTTTAACAAAACATCCCAGGAACCAGGAACTCTCTCTGTGAGGCAACAAACCACCATGCAAAAATACAGGGATTTAATGTAAAGTGTTGCCTGACTATCATATACGGCAAAGACAAGCAGCAAATCCTCACAGTCAAGAAGACAAACTGTGTTTTTCAGCAACAGCCTTTTGATAAAATCTCTGTCTATGTCTCTCTCCTTGTATTCCAGGTGTTGGTCTAATACCTACACAGGTAACTGTCTGTCTAAGAAACTTTTCTCATGAGCAATGAATACTGACAAAAGTTATTTTGGCAGATATGTAACGTGTCTGCGTGCTGATGAAAGCAGTCTGGTTGGATCAGTGCCTCGCTGTGCCCAACAGATAGTACACAACATGGCAGCACAATTGCTCATTAGGCAGAATTGACTCTGTCTGTCAAGCACCTGTGTTTTCAGGGGAAAGGCGGCCAGCCATATGTTTCTTGGGACTGCGAAGGATGATTGACGCCCTTATTGTACATGAGGTGTTAAAAATCCCAGACACCCCAGGGGTTGTCCTTTTATACTTTTCGTCACTTTTCATTTCTTCATCATCTTTTCCACTTCCTGCGATTACTGGAGGGAGGCAAAGGGAAGCAGGTGGACTGGCGGCTCTCCAGGAGCCAGTCGATCAACAGGCATGTATCGCATAACGTTGCCATTACCTTCCACTGCAGCCCACTGGAACATGTAGAGGACATGAACAGCTGCTGCCAGATACCTTCTATTGCACCTGACGGCAGCGATGCTATCGACTTGGCAGAATTAGGCCGCCTCACAGAGCAATAATTACAACAAGTGATCTTAATCTCAACTGTGAGAATGAAGGCAAACGAGGGGGGGGGTGTCTCTGTCATGAAAATTTACCAGTCACGTAGGCTCTGTGAAGTCACACACCCCCCCACGGGGGATCCCACCCCTCAGAAGTCACCTTGACAGTGCCCTTCACGGCCCTCCATCACTTCACTGCCTGCATGTGACACAACACACAGGCTTGTTTAATGGATTCAGATTCACTGCAAGAGAATACTCTTTAGTCACCTCAAGTATAAACAAAAAAGAAAACAAGAAAACAAAAACTAGAGATGCACTGATTGTGAGATTCAGATGCCTATAAAGATTTTTAAAACAACAATTTCCCCAGCGGTCGATATTGAGGCTTTTGCTGTTGTGTTTTTGTCATTATTTATTGCCTCTTTTGTGTCAGAGAAACAAAGATTTTTCTTTATCAAAAAATAACTAAACTGTTTTTAAGTCAGTCCATTCTTCATTAAACTATCTTTGGTTAGGTACAAATTCAATCATGCGAATTTATCAAACAACCTTTCTTTCACATGAAAAAAAATCTTTAAAAATAACTGCTTCAAAAGCCTTTTTACTTCACGTCTTTACTGTAAAAACATCAATAAATTTCTTCTTCTAACAGCTGTGTTTATTCAAGTTCATTGCCAAAAATTTGATTTTACAAGACTTCATTCAAACATGTCTTGATTGTTTCAATTTACCTTCACCCAATTCTCATTTTTACTGAACAGAGTTTGAATGCATCATAACGTAACTTGATGCAACTCTGTTGGCTGTTAGTTTAGTCCACTGGCTGCTAACAGCTAACTTTAACCGGCTCTCTTCCTGCCAATTTAAACACAGATTAGTTGCTCCCACCGTAGCATTATCAGGGAAACAAAAGGGTCCGTCATCCGAAACATTAGTAGTAAGTTCACTGCATCCTTTCTTCTTGATGGCATCCCTGGAAAGATCTCTCTTCATCTCAAACATGTTATCTATTATCCTCGGGACGACAAGACGCCGTTTGTCTTAAGACCTGCTTTTTAGCCCACGACAGAAAAACATCGGTCACTGCCACCTCCACCACCACCCTGAATTCACCTTTTTTGCCGATAGGCCTATGGCAGTCAGTAAGACGAAAATCTGTTAGAAAATTGGCTTTGCGTTTCCCTTGTGTTTCCTGTTTACCCTTCCTAGCGTCTCATGTTTGTCTTCAGTGTGTCTGCTGGGCGTGGCCTCCTGTTTCCCTCCTCCTGCCGATCCTCCTGAGTGCCAGTAGCGGCTGAACCTGCACACCTGAACCACATCTACAGCAATCCACTGCAGTATAAAACCCTGGCGCAGACATCCAAATCAATCAGTCTCCTCTTCAGAAGAGACGTCTAGGCCAACTTCAACTTTTTGATGCTTTGTTTTTTGGTACTTTTTGGACATCAATCATGCTCTGTTCTGTGTCTAAGGTTCACCATGCCAGCCTCAACCATTACCCTCCACATCCAGCCTCATTCTCACCTACTTTTGCTCTGCTTTCAACTAATCTGCCTGCTCTGCATAGCCATTCTCTGCCCACCTCAGCCATCACCTCATTCAAGCCTTCAGCTCCTCTTCAAACTACAATAAACTGCCTCAAACCATTCAGTTTCCTGGTAGTGTTTGCATTTGGGTCCTAAGTTGGACTGGCACAACATTATTGGCTGTGTCATGGAAAAATAACTAAATATACAAGTATTTGAATATCATCATGCATAATAATAGTAACTGTATTAATGTATGATTCATGCATGGTCATGACCTAGGTATATGAGGCCTCAGAGTCCGTCATTGTCTGCATGGGCGCATGTGAGGAGGCTCCAGGGTGTCTGAAGGTTAAGATACTGTAAGATCAGGACTTTGCAGATGTTTAGGCTCCAATGTTAGACAGATCTGTGTGACATGTGAAATACACGATATGAGGCTGAATCATTAGCCCTTTTTAAACAGGAATTGTGCAAATTTGCAGGAAAGCCCAATCAGTCTTTTTTCAGCATTGGCAGTATAAAAACAAAATCGGGGAGTGCATCAAAATGCCGCCTGCCTACTTTTGTTTATACAGAATGCGCCTTTTTCGGGGCAATGGGGGGCGTGAGCAGGTAACAAAATGTGTAGCTCAGTGTGTGACGTAAACAGCCTTGCTCCAAGGGGAGCCGCGGCTGGTCAGTCCTTCGGCGAGTCTCTCGTAAGCCGGCCCGTTTCTTCACTGTCACTGTCATCTGATGGTTAATGGCCTCTTTGTTTGCGAAGGCAAGGAGGGCGTGCAATTTCTTGTCACCCCAGTTGCTCATCTTCACAGTGTCTGTCAGGTTTGTGTTTCCCTCTTGCTACTAGCTGCTCGCTAATTCCTGCTATCAGCTGTTTCCTGTTTATCCACCGCTGTTGCACGTGCGGCGTCAGTAACAGCTCCTCCCACAAGTCATCAACAGCTCCTCCTGTGGTGGAAGGGCGCCTCGTTCTTTTTAAACCAAAAAGGTTCGGCCAATATGACTACCCTACGTGGTGGAAAATTGGGCACCTCGGATCAACTCGCCAATCTGGCTCTGTGTGTCTAAACGCTCGCAGCTTGCCGGCAAAATGGCCCAACATTCGCCGAAAATCTGGCAGTGTAAAAGCGGCTATTGTCCTGTTATTTAAAATTTTTGGTATGTCTTTGTCCATTTACATGCTGTACCAAGAGCTTCTCAGATGCGATTTGTGTTGTCATAAAACATATATTCATGTAAGACCAACTTCATTTATCAAAATGAAGACTGACGAGAGTAAAAGTTTTTTCAAAATCGGGCTGATATCGATGTGCGGCATATAAATTAGTGCATTTCTAACAAAAACACTTTTTAGGACAAGTATTATAGAGGGACCTCATATGGATCACGAATCCCCCTGCTCACACCCACACACAGGATGTGAGTTAGGGCTTGAAATTAAGACAGAAGAAGAAGTAATCACACCGCAAACTGAAATCAAGCTCAAATGACACTTGATTGACACAAAATTTGCATCAACACAGATCTGTCTTAATCAAAATAAAGCCTCTACTTTGCACTGGAATTATTTTACAAATTCTTACACAATGTACAGATGAGCGAGTCATATGATGAGTCACTGAACATCCCCAGGAATAATGATCCCTGTGCACTGGAAGCTGAAGCCTGTGGGAAGCTATGGTGAAAGAAGGGGGTAAAGGGTGGGTGTAACAGCTTCATTTAGTCAGTGTCATGCAGTAAGTCAGACACTAATACACTCTTTATTCTCTGTCGGCTTCAAACCTGCATTTATTCTCTGGCTACACTAACAAGCCTGAAGGCGGAGTAAGTCACAGAGAGGCAGGGGCCCTGGGACTCAAACTTTAACCTTGTCTGCCCTGATGAACGCTGCTGAATTGCATTGTTTAAGCACAGAAAATTGGAGACCCTGCTCAGGACTACAGGAGGAGGAAGCAGACATACACTCCTCTCAGTCCATCAGAGCTGCATGCTTCTCACTTTTTCCTCCCTCCCCCTCCTTCTGTCTCTCCATGGAAGGCACTCTGCCACTTTGGATATGTCACGGGCAATAAGGATGAAAAATTGGACTGCTCTTTGGGTCCCCAGTCGGCATCCCGGCTCCATCCTCCACCTTCACAGGCCTGAAGGAGGCTGAGCACCACGCTCACAAAACAAAATAGGATTTAACAAGGCTAGAATCACTCACAATGCCTCAGTAAATAGCCACTGAACCCTGCCTGAACCAGCAACGGCGGCTGAATACAGACTTTAACATAGAGGTGTGGAGTGAGAGGATGGAGTTTGACAGGGCAGGGAGGAGTGAACAGGTTTGAATCCTCCATAAAATACAAATGAAACGACCAGGTTGTATCAAAATCCATACACCACAGTCAGCAGGAATAGAATCTCTGCTTTGCCTCAGTGGGAAATGTAAACTCTAATAACTCCAATCATGTTCAATGCACTATTTTAGTTCTTGTATTCCTGCATTTTAAATTAGACTCTTGAGGATGATACACCATGTGTGCACTCTGCAATGTCTGTTATTTTTACACTATAGACTATATCTAGTGTAGCAGCATTACTCAGCAAAGCAGCATCAAACTAAGGTACATTTTAAACACCAGTGTTTAATTGATAAGCTATTTGCCTCGCTGTGTGGAAGAGACAGGGATCATTTTTTCATGTGTAGGCTACATGAGGTCTGACTTAAACACTGCTTTCCGAATTTTAAAAAGGAAAATGTAACAGATAAATACATAGAAATATACTTGAAATATCTCCAAACAGCTGACATGTTCGTCGTTTGCTCCCTCAGCTATGCGGTCTACAGGAGCCCTGCTGACTCATGACACAACACGGCCACGTGTCAGCAGATGTATATATAGAACTGAATTTTAAAAATTATGCGTCATAAGCTGTGTTTCCATCCAAAAGTGATTTGAATCATTGGGAAATGCGCATTAAAAGAAATACGAATCCTGTGTGTTTCCATTAAATGTACGGACTTTGGTGTAAAACTACGAACTTGCGCGAGTTTTCCGCAGAACCGGAAACAAAACAAGTCTCACATTCTTCTTCTTCTTCTACGTTTTCTGGCGGTTGGCAACCAGCTTGTAAATGCATTACCGCCTTCCCGACCCGGAGTGTGGATATCACCATGGAGAGAGGTGCGCTACATCAGACTTAATTCGAACATAACTGTTTCCATCCCCCGTTTTGCGAATCAGCATTTTTTTGAATCAACCAAAACCCGGCTAAAGCGAGCGTATTTTAGTTTGTGCGAATCAGGGGATTTTAATTCCAATTCTGGCGTTTCCATCATAGTTTTCCGATGCGATACTTCTAGATGCGCATCTAAACAGGCTGATGGAAACATGGCTACTGTCACCAATACCCGATCCAACTATTTCAATTAGTATTTGCCTCATATCTGATATCAGTATCAGATCTGTGCATCCCAATATAAGACAAGTGTCCCAGCTTGTCAATGGAATTTATATTACTTTTTAATACTATATATGTTATATTTTGAGGCAAATTCATTAACTTAACATGATCATATTATGTAATTTATAAAATTCTGTTGTTTAAATCAGCAAGTCCAAGCAAACTCTTTAAAATAAATAAAAACATTGGTGTAGTTTTTGTTTTACACACGTGACTAGTGTTGTCACAATACTAGAATTTGCGATATAATATCCTAAAAAATACTGATATTTGGTACCAGTTTTGATACCACAGGGGAAAACTGACACTGAGGACACAGAATTTAGAAATATTTATTTAAGATAACTATAACTTTTTATCATTTTCACAATATATAATATAATATTCTAATGCACCCAGAAAGCTGTCATTTTAGTTAGTTTGTATTTAGAAGTGCATCCAGCAAGATTTAGGGCAGAGGTGGGGCCAAACGCTGGGTTGCAGGTCACAAGTAAGTGGATGGATCTATGCTGGTTTTTGGATTGCGTGTTGGACTGTCGCCTCGAACTAACTTTGTATTTATTTTTGCTTCGCAGCCCTGCCACCTGCCTGCCCCAAGCCTTGCCTCGCCCAGCCCCGTTGTGTTCCCTCACCCAGACTCCTTCACCTGCCCTGGATCCCCGTCGTCGTCTTTGTTTTAGTCACTTCCCGGCACATTTTGAGCATGCGCCTTTTGTAAATAAAAGCACCTTTCACTGATCTGCATTGTGGGTCTCGTCTCGTTCCTTCAGGTATTTAAAGGAGCTATATGTAAGAAACCTAAAGCAAACAGTCGTAAAATCCTCCTAATATGTCACAGAGACTAAGGAATAATGTTCATATAACACACTGATCTCACCGACAACAATAGTACAGCCAGAATATTCGCATTTAAAAAAAAAAAAAAAATTACGGTCTGCAAATCATGTTTATGTTTTGAATTTGTGTTTTGGCCTGTTGCGCCACCCACCACCGTCTACCAGTCACGCAGTCAGTAGAGTCTCAGCATCAGTTACAGCTACGACTGAGCTACAATGGCTGACGGTGCAACAAACCCAAACGACCTCGTTATGATTCCCAAAAACGCCATGACAAAACTTGAGGCAAAGCGAGGGTCTATATAGGAGATGATTTGAACGGTGGAGACGGTTGAAAGTGGAGAAAAATTTGAAATCAGATGTCGAATTGGCTACTCTTCTCCTCGACAGGTAAGCTTTAGCCAAAGTTGGCTAACTAGCATCATAGCTAGACGGGGATGGACATTTCGAATACTTTCAACTGTTATTCATTTTCGATCATACATTGTAGCCCATGTGCAGGTGGGTCATCAACCCGACTGATTTTTCTGAGAAACAAACGTTAGCAGCACGGCAAGCAGCATTAGAAGTGTCCCGGTACATAGCATTAGCAGCCGGCTCCTCCTCCGCAGTGTTAGCAGCAGAGAAGCTGGACTTGCTCAAACGGTCCGCTGGAAAACCGAAGATCAAGGACGCGGCGACGCAGCCCTGCTACAGCAGCCGCCCGTGGGCAAACAAATCAGTCTCCAGCACGCTGCTGTCCAGCAACCTCAAATCTGTAGGGGAGGGGGGGCGGACACGACTCGCGGCAGTATTTTGAATTTGAGCGCAGTAATCGTTTTGGCCACATTCTTACATACGGCACCTTTAAGTCCTGACATATATTACATTTACAAAATTCATGATTTTTCATATAACATGAGGATGACTTTTCTTTCTTTGGTTAGTGGCAGAGAACAGCAGAATGACTGTAGTAACCGTTAACAATGAGAGAGAGAATGAGGAACCACAGCTGGTGCCAGTGTATCAATACTGCAGACAATTCAAGTATTCAGTATCGATGAGTATTGATAAATCGAAATGTTTGACAACCCTACCTGTGACTGAATTCAAAAACATATATGATTGTTTAAGTAATTGTTTAATCCATTCAATTTTTAAGCCACATCCTCCAGCCCTTGGATTTGAAAGGATCTCATGATAAAAAATGTCTTGTCTGAAAACCCAAAGATTAATATTTAAGAAGCCACAGCTGAGTTTTTTTTTGCCAGTTTTGCTTTAAAAATGACTGAAACAATTTATTGATTACTATAGTTACCAATGCATTTTCTGCCAATATAACAATCAATGAATTCACTTTTTGTTTCAGCTCTATTTTGGATTATTACTGCTCTCACAGCTGTGATGTGAAAGCACAAGCATAATAGATAGCATTTAATATGTCATTACAGTTAGGACGGCTAATGGCACCAATGGTTTGATTGCAACCAGCCATTTTTCAAAAAATTCCAAATCTCTAATTCTACACAATAGTACGGTTGGACGATATAACAGTATTTACTGCACGGCAATAGATGTGTCCATGGGTGGAGATTTGGCAAAACTGTTTCTACCGTGAAAGCTATTCAGGTCGGGCTCTGACGCAAATCAGGGCTGGATTCTTGTGTGGTCTCGTAATTTCCGCATGATCTTGTGATATTGTGAATTAAGCTGCCTACTGTCTACGTAACAGGATTTTGGCAGTCGTAATTTTTATTTAAGTGTTTCAAGTCTTTTAAGTGTTGTCTCATATGAGGTAGATGTTTTTATTTACATGAATTTACAGAAAAATGACTATATCCTGATATATTTTGTTACAGTGATATACATTCGATCATTTTGCCTACCCATACATGGTCTTATTACGAATTTATAGGGCATTACGATGAGCTGTATTTCTGTTTGACTTTGGGAAGGTATGGGAAATAATAAAAAATGTGTTGAATGATGAGAAAGTTTGTGATTAGCTCAAAATCGCTCATTAACACAACCAATTGGCCATGAAAGCAGGATATGAAGAGGACCGGTGGTTCCAACTACACACTGTGCGAGTGACCTCAACACATTTCCATATCAATATTAATGTGAGTATGTGCTGATATGAAACAACAAAGCCCCAAGTCTTCCTCTGTACTTAGTATTCAGCATGAGAAACAGTTGCCATCAGATTCCCAGACGACAAATGATTCACTTGTTTTTCTTTTTCTCTTGATAGCAGGGCTTTGTACGATGACAGGTGGATGTAGTGTACAGTTGGCCTGTGATTCTGCTCCCCTCGGAGATAAGGTAAAATCAATAAGGCATTATTCAACCCATATGCACTGCACCCATAAGAAATCCATCAACACAAACACTTGCCAGAGAGCAATCTGCATAACTGACTGCATCTAAATCCATAAATTGGTCCAGCGAGCAGCAGCAGCATTGTCCTCAAGGGTCAAAGAAGACTTGCTCATTTTCTATTCATATATTCACAGCATCAGCCTCTTTGTGAGTTTATGGTACACTTTGGGTTTGGGCTCAGGATGTTCCAGTCAAATAAGCTTTAATCAAACCAGCAAAATATGCAACTACGCAGCTTCAGTAGTTTCACACAGAGCAAATAACTTTGTGTGAACACGAGCTGTGAGAAAAGGTTATGACACATGGGTCCATGTCATTGGTCTGAAAGCCCATTGGTCCGACATCCCGTTAGTCCGATGGTCCGTGGCGCTGAACAGCTCCCAGCGGGCGTATTTCTACCTTGATGGTGCGCCGCGACCGGCTCTGGGTCAGCTGGGAAAGGCTTGAGGCGAAGCAGGCTCACGGCTTATGTGTGTGTCACTTTCTTTTTCATTTTAACCCACACCATGATCTTTTCCTGACCCTAACCAAGTGGTTTTTGTGCCTAAACCTAACCAGACCTTAACCACAGGGCATCAGGATCATTTCGGAACGGACTTCAGAACAATGGGTTTAATATGGTCGGAACAATGGGATGTCGGACCAATGGGCAGTTCCCATGACACATCATCTCCCATACTCATATAATATAATATTCTGATGAATCCAGAAAGCTGTAAGTTTAGTTACTCTGTATTTAGAAGTGCACCCAGCAAGATTTGGGGCAGGGAGGTGGGACCAAGTCACTGTGTTGCAAGTCACAAGTAAGTTTTAAGTCTTCGAAAACAAGTACGACTAAAAAGTACTGATGACACTGCACTTCAGTCGCGTTTACACCAAACACTTTTAGTATAGTACCCGTAGAGCCGGTACATAACCTGCGTGTACATGTACCCAACCTCTAGATCTGTTCAGCCTTTCTGATGACAAGAGGCAGGGTTGTTATTGGATAGTAATAGCCATGTCGCTGCTCCTTCCAGCTCTCGCTGTATTTGCAGATTGCATCTTGCAGACTGTCCTCAAAATAAGGTTGCATGCCTACATTCTCAGAACAAATTCCAAGATTGGATACTTAAAAATAGCCGGCTTGTGCATTGAGTATTTGTTGAGCCAGAGTGACGATTTTCTAGCTCCACATTTTATAGCCCTTTTCCACCCTTTTTCTCAAACACTACAACAAGGCTTTAGACTCCATTCCCACTGCCAGTAAACCAGAGTTGTGGACACACCTCTGCTGCACACGAGTATGCCATTTTTTTTTTCTCGGTGTGTCATGTTCAATGTCAAGGACGGGCTTGAAAACCAGCTAGAAAACGGTAGAAAACAGCATGGAGGCCTGTGAAAACTTAAAGTGGTTTTCTCTTTCTATATATCTCTCACTTACTCAGTCGCTCTTTCAAACTCAGTGCAGTTTGGATTGATTTTGAGCGCTGCTTGGGCAGAGACGGATGGTATTTGTAGTGGCGTATCATTGCGGCGGTTAAAGGGCTAAAAGTAACGTGTTCACCCTGGTGTTGTGTTTCTGTCAATGCAGATCAGAGCCAGAGTCAATAAATACCTGTGACTACTGCAGAGTCATTCGATCCACGTATAAATGCTGATTGTAACCTTTCCCATTACATTAAAAAGCCAGATGTTAGCGGGTGTTAGTGGGGTTTTTTGTGCAGTGGGATAGAAGCTTTAGTATCGGATCAGTATGCTTGGTACCCCAAAAGAGGGGTGACATGAAAATGGGAAAGAGTAGAACAGTTCTTTTGGTAACATCCACAACTTTTGACAATGTAAACACAAAATAACTGTAACAAACTGAACTGAACTGCTTGGTGAGAATCCATAGCATAAAGTACAATTAGTGATTACCATAACAGAATTAATTTCATGTTTCTGTCCTCTCTTGTTGCACTCATCTCATACTGGATTTATGTCTTAACTTTCTGTCCCCAAATTGGTGTGGGGAGAGGTATCAAGTATTTTCAAGTCAAAAGACTCAAGTTCAAGTGCTGTCATGAGTTAATGGCATTGAATTCCAGGTCAATTTGCAAGTCTATTTTTGTCAATTCAAGTTACAAGTCATGAAATTTGTGACTCCACTCTGGGTTGAGTCTAGTCATGTGGCTCGAGTCCAATCCTCGGATTTAGGGTGCTTATTCTGAAGGCTCAAATTAAAACAATGATATTCGGCAGGGCTAATAAGTTTTATGGTCCATTAAAAATCCCAATGAAATATAAAACAACACAATATCCATCACCCAAATTCAATAACAACAGTACAATAGCTTTAAATTAATCTGAAATGATCACTCATTGGGTAAACTAGCGTGTTACAGTAAACAAAGCAAACATAGTAGGAAAATAAATGTAAAAAACATAGCATAATAGAATCCTAGAAACCCTAAAAAGGTAAAGATTGAAGTACTGAGATGTGGAAATCCTTGCATTTGTTTATGTTGCTTGACAGTGAATGAGAGCCCAGCTAACGTAGACATCTGGCATTTCAGTAAAAATACATGCTTTGTGTTTCGTAAAACGGAGCAGAGACTCACCTTTTATCTCGACGACGCCTGCTGCAGTGTCTCTTTAAATGTTTCCTCCACGCTCACCGGCAGTCACTCAGATCTAGGATATGAAAATGAAAAGAAAGGCCATGTTTGTACAAATGAATGAAAAACAGTCATCTGTCTTGTGCTAGCTCTCACAGTAAGGTGTCTTCCGGTGTCCCTGAGATACTTCCAGGGTTTCCTTGCAGTCTTTGTTTGGTATAATCAATTGTCATCACCTCATAGAATCTCTGCTCGACTACAGAGTCAATAAAACCGAACTAGACCTAAAGGCTGTTTGTAAAATGTTCTCTATATTCACTTGAGGATCTTTGGGATTGAACATCGTGACAATTTCTGCTCGAAAACTGTGCCCAAAGGAAGAAACCACAGGTACACAAGACAAAGACAACACACCTGCTTTGCATTCAAAGTCTCTGAATAATCAGAGTGCACAATGGGCTCAAACAACTGTTTCTAGAGGCGGATAAATAAGCCTACATCTTTTGCCCCTGCTGATTGTTCCATCAGCTCAGTAATCTGTGCATGTCAGTGGCGGGGTGGCAGATATCCATTATCGATGGACTGTTTTCACAGACAATTGGCCGCATTCAGGGAACGGCCAGTGGAGACCAGCCATGTGTTGGAAAACCAGTAGAAAGAGCAGCTGGAGATCTCCTCCCAGCAGATGCTGCCTGCTGTGGAGGTGTGGGAAGGTTTCCAGTACAGGCCTAGTGGGGATTGTGGGGGGCTGAGTGCTGTCACTCAATGTCTCTGCTGTGCGTCTCTGTCAGAAGGCCGGAAATGCACAATAAAGTCCTTTAAATGGGGGTTCGACTTAATTTATTTAGCGCATAAATGAATAGTCAATTTATTGCTTCTTAAATGTGAGCATTTGCAATTTTTTTGTTTTTTGTCATTGAAAAACACTATTTTTGGGATTTGCACAGTTGAATTTATTAGCTTATGTATAATTAAATGCATTGACATTAAAGATAAATACATCAGGGACAATAACTTCTCAAGTACAGAAAAAATTCTATGTCTGGAAACACAATAAACTTGCAGGTTATTCTAAAAAATCTATTGCTGTTAGCCATAATGCAGCCATTAGTGTGTCTACGAAGTTGGAATAAATGGATTGAAGTGTTCAATAACTTTCCCAACAAGCTGTCCATTAGACTTCTTGTGTATAAAGAGTAGGATTGTGGCGTGAGCAGTGGTGAGCAATGCAAATCACTGTGGGATTTTAGGACAGGAGTACTAGTAGACGACGCCGTTGAGTTTATATTTTATCCAGCTTAAAACATGGTGGAATGGTGAACATTTGCTGCATTATCAACTGCCGTAACTGTTGTTGCAACCAGTGTGGAAAACAGATTGCTAATGGAGTGCTTTCCAGCTTGCAGCGGACACTGTGCACACTCCACTTGACCTCTAGAGTTGGGGATCACCCCTGGCTTGAGTGGAGGCTCATTAAGGGGGTGAGAGTGCAAAAGCTAAGACACAAATACACTGATGTAAGCATTCTTTTTTTATTTTATTTTTTTGTCTCAGTTGAAGAAGCGTGTCCTGAAGTATGGCTGCCACTCCCCAGAATGCAATGTGCCATTTTGTTGTTGCCTCTTCTCTGTACGTGGAAATCTGGGCCTGATGGGGTGCAAGACAGGTCAGTAAGTAACCAAATCACTATAAACTAGAGTGGTACTCCAAGAGCACAAACCTCCACCAAGACCATATGCCTTATCTCTCAGTGTTGAAAGTGCAATACACAACATTCAGAACAAACAACCATCATCCACGTCCCTGCTGGCTAGCTAATTACTGTTACTCTGCACTGTGTACTACCCATGCTGGGCATGCAAGCGGTGCTCACACTAGACGGCGTTAGGGCTGCCCCTCAAAGTTGAAGTCAAATCATCAGCCACAGACTCCTCAGTCAACTGAGATTCTTGAGCATGCATCCGTCCTGCAGAATCTCTCAAACTCTCTCAAACTGATCACACTACGAGCTCTGTCGGCAATGCCAATGTTAGTACTGTCAGTGCTGTTAGTGTCGCTGACCCGTGGTGGTACGGCATCATCGTCATGGTAGTGTAACACCTAACTTCTAGTCCTTGGTGGAGGTAATCATCCTCAATGAACTTTTTTTTTTTAAGATTATTTTTGTGGGCTTTTGCCTTTAACAGATAGGACAGTGTGTGAAATGGGGAGACAGAGAGAGAGAGCAGGGACCGACCGGCAGCATGGTTCGTCTTCTCTGCGTTATTCTCGCGGAAAAATATAAAAGTTGATTTCATAGGTTCTTATGGAAGTTTGCACACCGGGGCGGAACTTTCGCGCGGTGAAAAAAGTTTCCGTCCAGACGCGGGTCAAAGTCGCGCAGACCAGGGAGAGTCCAAAATCCAGTCAGGCAGGACAGTATGGGAGAAAGATTGATAAACCTCGTTTCACAGCACCCCGTCCTTTTTGATAAAAGACGGGATGATTTTATGAACGATGAATTAAAGGACAACGTCTGGCAGTCCATTGTCCAGCTGGGTGGCTGCGGTGAGGGTGGTAAGTGCTAAAGAAAGTTGATGTTGACGCTTGTTAAACATTAGCTTGCTAGCTCGCTGCTACTCTTGTCCGCGTTCACCCAGGGAACTGCCTATTGGTCCGACATCCCATTGTTCCGACAGCCCATTGGTCCGACAGCCCATTGGTCCAACATCCCATTGTTCCGACCATATTAAACCCATTGTTCCGAAGTCCTGTTGTTCCGAAATCATCATGATGCCCTGTGGTTAAGGTCTGGTTAGGTTTAGGCACAAAAACCACTTGGTTAGGGTCAGGAAAAGATCATGGTATGGGTTAAAATGAAAAAGAAAGTGGCAAACACATAAGCCGTGAGCCTGCTTCGCCTCAAGCCTTTCCCAACTGACCCAGAGCCGGTCGCGGCGCACCATCAAGGCAGAAATACGCCCGCCGAGAGCCGTTCAGCACCGCGGAGAGCTCCCCACACAACCCCGACCCCAGAGTTAATAACAGGAGGTTATGGTGTTTCACTCTCTTCTCTCTATGGCACTTGTATCTCGACCAGTAATCTACTTTTGTTGCCTTTGCTGATCCTCTATGGTACACAAATACAGTATAGCCTAGTATAATCACATATCAGAACAAAGGGATGTCGGACTAATGGGATGTCGGGCCAATGGGCTGTCGGACCAATGACATGGACCCGTTCACCCACACCCGACTTGGAACACAACAATGCGAAATTCCGCATCGTGGCAGTGAGAATGAACCTTTAAAGAGGGAACATGGAACCACAACAAATTTAATAGAAACTGGTTTCTAAGATACCCTTTTTTGTTAAGAGTAAGCTATCGCCTACTGATGGCTCAGGATAAAAGGTCAATACGTGACCTAAATCATCCTGAATCATCCTCTGAGGACGATGAATATCTGTGTTTAACCACAGTCTACCAACATCCCTGATCTACAGACCCACGACTAGTGCTGAAAAATATTCTGCCAGCACAGGAGGAGATGAGACTACACACAGCACTTTGCAGCAAAGATTGCCAGTCTCCCCCTCATACTGTGAAAAGTGTATTTATCGGCCAACTGATGCACAGATTAAAAGCCATTACCTCTACTTGGCAGGAGTATAAAGGGAAAGTATTCGCAGACAGCACATTCATTCATATTTCAATGCACCTGTCATGCCTTATCAGAGTACAAAAATTATGATGGAAAGTGAAAAGGTAAATCAATTCCATTTTACATAGCACTAGACACATTCAGACATATTCAAATGGATTGTTGTAGCGTGTGATTTGTTTGCTCAGAGACAGGCACATCAAAATATTAGTTTAAGTATACCCGCTATTATGAAACGTATATAGTAGTTCATATTCTATATTTATAAGCAATTCAGTCATATTCCAGTTGCATTCAGTAGCATTAAAGCATTTATTTATATATTTAAGAAGTGCCCTTGAATAGTGGTCACACATCCCAGGGACATTGTGCGCTTGTTTACACGTGGCAGCTCTTTCCATTTCCCTAACAACGTCACATATTAGTTGTATATAGGGTGCTATTAGGCACTGATGGGCTGCTCTCCACACTCTCACACACTTTCCAGCTCTTCTCACATGTAAATCACATAAGAGTGCAGGCTGTCCTGACTGCGAGTCCCATTACAATCGTGTGCACAAATCAATGATGCGTCACCATTTGAAATGAGCTGCTAAATATGCATGCATAACAAATAGCATGATCGGAACACAATGAGCATGTCATCGTGATATTAGGCACTAGCAACTCAGTGTTTGCCTTTGTGGCTTTCAGCAGCCATCTGCACAAGTTCTTTTGTGAGGCTCCATAGAACACAGTTCTCGTTTCCTGCTGTGTTTTTCACATTTTCTCCTCCAATCCTTCTGCTCATCACTTTTTACCACTTTTTTGCCACAGAATTCTGGGACTCATAAAACAATATCTCTTTGTTTGGAGGTATTCATCAACCTCTCTTACATCTCTTACAAGACTACAGCTCTAATCTCAGTCATCCACACGTAAAGCTGATACACTTCCTCGGTAGATTTACTATTATTCTACTGGAGCAATATTTCTCTGACATTATCAAGAATTATACAAAGACCTACTGACTTATATCCTCTGATGGCTGATCTTTCAGACCTAGAGTTGTCTTGCTTTGGTCTGAATCAGGGACTAATTTTGTAAAGTTGTATAATTGCCTAGAGTTGGTTCATGTTCTCACGGCAGCATTTACAAGCGGACCAGATCAAATGCCTTGTGTGAGAAAGCTGCTCTTGATTGGTCAGAATTTGTGGGAAAAATCCAGGAAGTAAAGCAAACGTTGAAGAAGAGTACACTTGCAAGATAAATGTGAGGTCTCGGTCCGGTTGTTTTGGTGCACACCTGAGTGTGATTGCTGTGTTCATACCTGCCCAAACGAATTAGGTTCGATTTGGTTTAATCGATTAAACCAAATCGAACAGGGCAGGTGTGAAAGCACCCTCATAGTAAAGAACAGTGTGGAACATGGTAATATTCATTATTTATTTTTTCAACTGTAAATTATGTTCCCAAATGAGACTACATACACTTTCAGTAGTTTATACTAGGGATGTCCCGATCCGATATTCAGATCGGTATCGGCCGTCGATATTAGCAAAAAACGTGCATCGGCATCGGACCGGACTGCATGGGAAAATGCCGACCCAAGAACTCCGATCCAGTTTTTCAAGGAGTCTGATCCAGGTTTTCCGGCCAGCCCAGCGCTCAGAGTCAGTGTTTAATTCTGCATGTATCTGATCGACCAACCAGCACTTATTCTAATTAGAAATCTTTTAAATACTAACTATAAACTAAAAACTAAAATACACAGCTAACCAATGGAGTCAGGATGCGAGTTGAGGCTACAAAATCCACAAGTACAGTTTATGTTATGGATTACATTGATGCTGCATTGCCAAGAAAACTGTTGACATGTAACACCTTTTATTGTGTTTCTACAGTTAGGCGTTTTTGTGGACATGTAAGGAATTATTAATACGAAAATCGAGCTGTAGTCTTGCAAATAGTGACCCTGCAAAATCACCAGTCTTTTCAATATCTTATAGTGTGTGACTAAAAAAGGTCACATTGTCTTTAGATGTGAGGGTGTCAGACTTAAACCTTTAAAAAGTATTTTAAAAGTGTTATAGTGCACGGACGGCATTAAACGATGCAAGAAGAATATGGACCCCAGTCAGATGTCAATTTCTGGAGCTGCAATCATGCAACCACATCCCACTTCCCTTCCCCGACCTGACCCATTGATATGACGAGCAGAAATGACATTCATTTCCCCCTCAGCATCCCAGATATGGCAAATGTAACGTACAGCACAATCTCCATGCTCAACAACCTGTGCAGCAGCTTACGTAACGACATGACGAGGAGGCAGGGACACAATCTTTAGATCTGAGTGTAGACTGAGAACCAGTCGATGGAGGGGGGGTGGGGGGTGGGAGACACTCGACAGGAGAGATATTACCACAGTAATCTACACTAGGAGGGCGAGCTGTAGAGCAGGCTGACCTTGAAGAGTTTAACCTGCCAATCAAAACAGTGTTTCTCCTCTGACAGGCAGCGAGGCAGAAAGCAAAGCCCCAGATATGTCAGCTGGGTCCAGATGTATAAATGATGTGGAGACACAGGAATTAGACGTGCACCACTTTCCACACTGAACTGATTTAAAACAGCATAATGTGCTTTGTATTATGCATATTCATGCTTTACACCACAGACACCAGGCTGTGGCTGTGATGTTAAACCTCATGAGCTGATAACATACAGTAGTTGCCTCTGTGATAACTTCCCTGAGTTGTAAAGTCCTCTCTCTGAGTATTACAGACTGTTGTGCAGTGTTTTTGGCATCTGATATGCCTTTAAAACACATTGATCTGTTAAACAAACTTGACTTCCTGGATTATATCTCATGTTTCACAGCTACCCTACACTCCAAAAACAGTAGTTACCAATATGAACGGTGGGGATATTTAAAAAATAATGAGCTAAATGTGTTGCCCCTGTGCCAGTCATAGAAGAAACTGATATTATAGACCTTTATTAAATCTAAGAAATACTTCTCCTTCCTCCTACAACTCTGCACGTCTAATATTTTTGGTCTAACGCGACTTTTGTTTATGGGAATGTGTTTCCAGTTCCACGCATGCAGATTACCATCTAATTCAGTGGCTCTCAACCTTTTTGGTGTCAAGGATCCCTAAATTGAGGCACATTAGGTCACTGACCCCATTTGATTTGAGATTTTGCTTCAAGGACCTTCATCTGAAAAGAGTTTGGTTGTCATGTGTGATTAACACCAGTTTTATAGCTGTCAACTACAGTTGAGGAGATAACTGAGGAGGAAGTGAAACCTATAATCACAATAGTCTTATGACTCTTATTGTGCTTTTCATTATGCTAACATGTCTCCTCGCTTCCCTCACTTAGCTCCTCCAAGGGAGGATGTGAAAGAGAGATGTGAGGAAGCAACTCATGGGATACACCTGTGTTTCTTTACTCTAAGCTCCTCCAGAAGCCTCCTCCCACCTCGAGGTGTATTTAAGGGATGGTGGGATTGTAAATGAAGGCGGAGGGGGAACAATTTCTGGGTCAGGGGAGGAGAGAGGAGGCGAAGAAGCACATGCACTTTGTCAGGCTCACTTCTACAGCGCATTAAAAACTGTCTTTTTCAACTTTCCCCCATTTTTCTGGGGACCCCCTGAAACTCCCTTAGGGAGCCCTGGGCGTCCCTGTACCACTGGTTGAGAACTACTGATCAAATCATATCAATCTTTATATTTATTACATGACTATAAAGTGATGATATGAACAGCTTCCCTATTTACTGAATTTTATTGGCCGCAGAGCTGTGCAGAGACCGTCATGTACAAGGCTGTTGCCGCAGCGGCCTCGGTTCACATCCAGCCTGTGGCCCTTTGCTGCATGTCATCCCCCCCCCTCTCTCTCCCCCTTTCAAAGTTACCTGTCCTGTCCATTAAAGGCAAAAATGCCCTAAAAAATATCTTTAAAAAACAAAACAAAAAAACAGCAACACCAACATAATTTACAGCATAACCTGTGGAATTATAGCAACCTATATTAAAACAGAATGTAACATGGACCCATGTAAACAACTGCATTGTACTATTGTCATTGTCCCGCACCTGATGAAATCGGAGGGGGATTATGATAAATAAATATGAGGAAATTATGAATGTTACGTCATTTGAGCTGAATTTCCCTTTAAATATTTCAAAAACTCTACAGTAAAATCACATGAAATTTGACGTGGACACTGTCAGGGTCATCTAATATGAGGAAAATATGACCCTTTATAATGTAATTCTAATATGAGGAAAATATGACCCTTTATAATGTAATTCAAGGTCACCTTATCTTTATTTATTAATTCATTTATTTAAAAACTGTACTTACAAGATTTTTGTTCAGTGTTACTGAAGATTTTGTTTAATTGTACTGACTTCAATTTGGACAACTAGTTTAGCTCTGAGGATGCACAAAGGAATTTTGAAAGAAACCCAGGAGCAGCACACTGATGATGTCAGAGGGCTGTGATTGGTTGATTGCAATGCTGGTCCTGGAACGTGATGTGGGATGTGGATCCAGGAGCATGTCCCACTTGGCAAAATCACGTTGTGCCCAAGCACCCACACCATAAAAGACAAGCATCAAGATCCACAGCTGGCGCCACCGGGTGTTCAGAAACAATCGGCTGATGCTGTGTAACGCTAAAACTGTAAATACAACGCCACAGTCAATTACAATAATGAAACTCACCATCTAAACGTTGCTACTTAATGTCTGTCTGTCTGTCTGTCTGTCTGTCTGTCTGTCTTGTGTCGCAGCAGAGGGAACGTCACAAATGATCTTTGACCTGCTGCAGGTGATGGCAGCCAGGTCGTTTTATTTAAAGCTAAATGACTGTTTATTGTTTTATGTTCTCCTCGATAAGGGCCATGGGCAGACACACACACACACACACACACACAAATGATTAAATAAATATGCCATGGCAAAAAGGCACTGTGGACATCAAGGGGCAGAGGGGCAGGTGCCCGAGCACCCTCAGCGTCCCTCTCTGCACGTACCTGCTGACTGTTTCAAAACACAGTTTGACCGTATCAAATGCTGTTCAAATTACTGTCAGGTACTCAAAAATAAATTCAGCTGTCATCCACATTCCAAATGTTGGCCTCTGTGTATTCTTGTTTGATCAGATTCCTCTGGTCCTAAAGCCATTCACTGCGTGATGGCGTGTCAGCATGTCAGCCTCAGCAGCCTCCCCATGCAGTTTCTTAAACACAATGTTCTCTCTCTTTTAAATCACTCAAACCAGCCTATGGAAACTTTGAAATTGTCGTAATTGCAAGGCTACTGCTGTCAAACTAGAGTCTACTGGCCTCTATGAATCAATGTCACACACTTTAGCACCAAGGCAACCAGTCAAAGAGGAACTCATATTCATTCATATTCAGTATCCTTGACAAAGACAAGAAGAATTTATGTTAAACAGCAAACGTCTGAATCTTAAAATCACTCGGGCAGAGTATCTAAAGCATCTTTAATACCAGAGAGCCTGTTTATGAATGAGTGAGGGTAATGCTGGCACCTTTGTGCTTTGACATTCCAGCCATGTGTTTCCTACTACCAAACAAATGCCACTGAAGTGCTTAGCAACTGTTTCCCCAGCAGGCCTCACGACGACCGTGCTCCACTCTGCCATATATCTACATAAGGCAAATCTCTATGTGCATAGGTCTCCACCAGGCTCGCCATCTGCTCTGAGGAATACGTTTTCACTGGTCAAACAGTGACGATATTTAACCCTTAAGCTACACTGCCAGTATGTCTCTACGTATCATAGCTGCACATCCTCCGACTCCCTTAACTTTCAACTGTAAGAAAACCCCAGTGTAAGACTGTTTCTACTTTCTTCCTCCAGTCTTTTTGCTATACGTGGTCTTTCACCCTTTGCTGTCACCCAGAAGCATCGCTCTGTTGTCCATAATAAGGTTTTACTCCATGCTGCACTCAGTTTGCTAAAAATATTGAGTGACAGTGAACTAAAAACGTTACAAGGTGCAGACATTGACACCCGACGGAGGAATGAAAAAGGAATGAAAAAAACATGACACCCAGTGAAGCTGTAACTTCAGCCTGCGAGCTGTTATCATTTTTACAGTTCTATTTTTGCAAGAAAAACTCACTCATTACTCCCATGTGACTCCTATCCCCCCTCCTCATCTACCATCACAACACCCCGCCCCCCGTTCTTCACACCAAAGGGTTTGAATCACGTCTTGAGCGGAGAAACGCCGCACCTGGGAAAGAATGCAGACCCTGCAGCAGCTGTGGCTTTGGTGCTTGAGTTATTCTTTGGTGGTACGGCTGCGATCCTCTCCTGCTTTTGATGGCTGCTCACTGGGAGATTAATTATGAACCCCAGAGATCGCTTTGAATGGTAAACCCCCCACATGTGGAAGCAGTCGTCTGACATTATAACAGGTTAATAATTGGAGAAATAAACACTATCTTTCTGTAGGTACTTTGGTTTAAGTACTTTCAAGCTAAAGGCCATTTTAAATCTGTCAGAGCTTGAATTTTACTCATCTAAGTCGGCTCAATTAAAATTACCTCAGCAGCAGCCCAGGTTCACCTCCAGCCTGTGGCCCTTGACTACACGTCACACACCCACCACCCCCTTTCCTATCAATCTATAGCTGTTCTTTCATAAAAGTAAAAGCCCAACTCTTTTTATTGTATCATTGATGTCAACGGTGAACCATGGATAACTGCTACAAATAATTTTGACTACTTACACACATAAAGGCAAGGCAAGGCAATTTTATTTATATAGCACCATTCACACACAAGGCAATTCAATGTGCTTTACAAGAGAAATACATTAAAATAAAACATTAAAGGAACAATAAAAGGCGACATTTACGTCACAAGGCATAAAAAAAATCACCACCTCTAAATAGAGAGGGCTTTGAAATGCAGTGCTAAAGCTCACTGAATCATTCTGGGTTATTTTTTTTACTTGATAGTGAACTGGTTGGCCCCTAATTTTCAGGGCTGGTACCTGCGGTTATTCCACAGGCTAGTTAATAACATGTCGGGCAGGAAATCCAAAGTGTGGGATCATTTTGAGAAGGTGAAGGACGAACCCAAGGTGATATGTAAACTCATCTTCATTGGTCGACTACAAACATGACGTATCATCTGAAACATGGAAGTAGCTACATGCCCATTAGCCCACAGCGTCATTAACATGCAGGCGACTTGGGGCGACGGTGGAGTAGTGGATAGTGCCGGCGCCCCATGTATAGAGGCATTGCCTTGCTGCAGGTTCGAGTCCGGCTTGCAGCCCTTTGCTGCGTGTCAGTCCCCACTCTCTCTGTCTCCCCATTTCACCCTCTGTCCTGTCAATAAAGGCAAAAAGCCAATAAAAATAATCTTTTTAAAAAAAATAAATAAATAACATGCGGGCGACTAGTCGACTAAATGACGACTATTGGTCGACTTGGAAAATTCTTAGTCGGGGGCAGCCCTAAAAAAGACATCCCTTTCGGTGCAGTTTCACTTTGCAGCTTTGCGGGTGATGTCACACAGATTTGTGCCCAGCTGCACGGCCGCTCCTCCCCGTCTCCTTTAAAGACATGAAAACATGGATCACAATATCTCCATGGTGGGGCTTTATCCCTGTGGCAGTGTGCTGCCCTGCGCAGACACTGCCCTCTGAACAAACAAGATTACCCTGATGAACAGAGGCAGGCTTGTTTACTCCCCGTGTCAAGGTACTTTGAGGGTGACTCGCTGTCAGTGAGGAGGAGAAACTTTGGAGAATGTCTCATGTTACTGAGGCGATTAAAAGAAAACTCTGATTCAGTGTTTCTGAGAACCTGCTTCTTAAATAACTGCAGCTTGATAGTGCGATGGCCAATTATACGTTGTTATGAACTGTCTGTTCTTTTTTTGACGTCTTATTCATGTTTATTATGTTCTCTGCAGTTCTGTCCTGACATAACCTGCTGCCACAGAGAGCTGAATTCCCAGTCAGTGGATTTCAGCACTCTGTATCTCTCCAGCCAACCCTGTCGCCTACAAATTACGTTTGCATACAACACATTGTGTTTGGACATACCTTTTATAAGATATTCAGCTGCCAACATAACTGATTACCTTCACTGCCAACATTTCCTTCCAGTGCAGGAAGCAGTATCATGTTCTTATACTGCAGTGAAAAGTGTCAGAGAGAAGGGGTGGATGACCAGGCGCACAAAGCACATAGTTTTGACACAGACAGTAACCAACTATTGTCATAGCTGCTGCAGCCTGGTTTCATTCCAAGGTCATCAAATATAGACACTTTCTCACATCCCCAATTAGCGACTTTTCAGACCCTCATGGGGACTTTATTTAAAAGGCAGCTAGCGACAAATTAAGCAAGTTATTCAGACCATCAGGGAAAAAGTTCTAAGTAATTCCTGAGCATGCAGCAAATGTTTTGAAAGCTACTGTGTTAAGCTAACTAGCAGGCTGTACACCATCCACATCTGTATTAACCACAGAGTTGATAAGCAGCTCAAAAGGGGAGCATAGCAAAGCTAATGCAAACCATTTCATGTAAGCACTTAGCTGCTTAGAGGTATAAAAAAACATATGTCTAGTAAGGTAGTTAGCTGGTAAGTCAAAATAGCTACTGGAGGGAGTAGTCAATAGTAAACTCAAACATTTAATACAGAAAATCGAATGATAACTGTCTCATGTCAGCTAATACTAAAATGATTAGCGCCAAATTTCAGGAGGTAAAGTTTAATAAAAACATAGATTTGGGTGGTCTAACCAAAATTGCTAGTTAGTCGAGTTAGCTTTCTAACCAAGTGGGGTCTCTTTGATAGATCTGGAAGTTTATATCAATGGTAGCAACACGTTTTAATGCTAGTATTTGGAAGGAAAATAAAAGTTAACATAATTTGAGCTAAAAAGGAGCTGTCGATCAAGCATGATCTGATCACACCCCCACAATCCTGAGGAATGGTTTAAGCAGCCAAATGAGCTGTTTTTGAACTACAGATTACCTGAAAGTTATCAGTATTTTCAATCAGATTTTCGTGGATCTTCATCTCATCATCTTTGATATCAAATATGCATTTTTATAATTTTAAGCCAAGTTTCCAGAGGCTTTAAAGAAAAGTTATAAAAATCAGCCAAGAAAATAGTGCAGGGCTCAAAATTGCGAGCGTTTTGGTCGCATATGCAGATCAGTCTGGCCATGCAATCATAAAGGTACGTCATCAGAATAGGAGGGACAAGGAGCGGAGTGAATGTATTTCGTAAACAACCAACATGGCTACTGATTTTGAAACTGCTTTGGTAAATGTGTTGAACGAACTGGAATGTATATTTTCTTTAAAAGCAGAACAAACGGCTGCACTGAAAGCTTTTATTGAAAAAAGGATGTGTTTGCTGTCCTTCCTACGGGGTTTGGTAAAAGTTTAATTTACCAACTGGCTCCGTTGATCGGGAAAAAGATGGGACTCAGTGAAAACCCAGTGGCTATTGCTGTTTCTCCACTAGTTGCTCTCATGGAGGAGCAGGTCAGGGAAGCGACCAAGCTGGGAATCACAGCCGTGCAACTCAGGGAGTCCACAGTGAGGAGGAAATCCACAAAGACGGCAACACTTTTCCGTCTTTCCAATTGCGTGAAGGGGCACTTTGAGTGACAGCTGTTGATACTGCCCCTCGGCAATAGAGGAATCATCTAAGGTTTCTCTTTCATTCACAGTGGTGTTCAATGGTTCAGTGGTGTTTTTTCTAAAAATGTCTTCAACTGAAAAAGTTGTTAATGATAAGTGTACTACACACATACAATGTAATGTATACAGTATAATGTTGACTTTTTGTTGCAATAAAAAAAAAAGATTACATTACGGTGGGTACTCCCAAAATTTTGCTGGTGCTCCTAACTTTTTGAAGTTAGGATGTGGGAGACAGAGCGGTTTGATCTTGTCAGGTGAGCGTTTGTTTGCTAGTTTGTGTATAAGGTCAATCATCGCACATCGCTGTTCTTCTTGGTACTTGTCGTCTAATATGTGACATTAATACAGCGCCTGGGTGCAGGTGACAGATGTGTTTAAAAGAAATACAGCGACAACACAGACGTTACATATAGAAGACGTATATAACGAGGACAATGTGTCTCTCGCTCCTTCATTACCTCGGTCTCTCTGTTGATGCTATGTGCATATGTAAGATTAATAGCCTGTAAATACCGAGATATGAATATGTCTCGTGTCGCCCAGGCCAAATATTTGGTGCTCTAGTGTCAGCAGCAGAGAGGTATATGTTGGACTCAGTATAAGCAATGTTCATGCCTGGTTTTATCCATGCTATACATCCCATAATCAGTGTTTCAGAAACCTATATTGTAGGGAGAAGGATTAACAGATCTTGTCCATGTATCACACATACATCCTTATCTTGTTGCAGAAGAGCTGTAATTTGAGAATCCATGGCAACAGAGGCCTAATGGTGTGTTCCACATAGATGATAAATATGTGGCAGGTTTGCAGCTCGTTAAGTTTTTTAATCCTCAGCAAAGTCAAACGTTTGGTGGTGCAGCAGTTATTTAAATCTGCAGTGCAACACATGAATCTTGTTTCTCAGACCAGTGAATATTCCCATGTGGCTCGTACACACTGCCATACAGGCCAACGCTTGCTCAAACAATGTTAATAGTGTCACTACATCTGTAGCACTCACTCTGTTTAAACACTGTGCATGGACTGGACCAGTTCAGGTCACATATGATCATGATGGATGTCGACATGTGTCCGGTCTGCTGTGCAACTGCCGGAGCAAGAGAGATAGCAGTGCGCTTGGTTGGCAGACCGCCATTTGAGAGAGGGCTCCATCTTGACTAAGGATGGCTGATTCCTATCTCATCCTCTGTCATTTCCCACAATGGTTTATCCATCCACTGGAGGCAATATAGCTTCCTGAAGTAAGATGATTGTTATTCACACACATGCCTGAAGCACCACACAGCGCCTGGGGACCCTCAGCGGCCAGTTTGTGAGTGGGAAAGGAGGATGTATCATAAAAAAAATATCTGGGATCAGATCTGGGATAAACATGACCTCTACCACTGCACTCAAGATATTCAGCGGCTTTACAAGAACACAGAGAAACACATGAAACATCAGGAGATTGGAGGCATGTGCCTATAAAAAAAAAAGGACTCATGTGAAGCACACTGCACAACCTGGAGGTGAAAGCATGTAATTTGCAGGCAATAAAAAACAGTTTGGTTCCTCAGCTTTAATTCTGGTTTCATAACTGGACCAATTTTGTTCTTATAACGGCCAACAAATTCACTTAACCCTTTGGGCCCTAGGCTTTTTTGGGGTATTTTTACTGCCTTTACTTTTAAGCTCATATCACAGTCATTATAAAGGCTACATACACATGCTATGCTAGTTTTTTTCAGGACAATCTGGATCCAGATTTGCCATCATTCCATGTCCTTCTATGTGCCTGTATTTTATATTAATTTTTATATCAATGAAAAAAACAAATCTGTGTTACTAAATTCTTACATTTTTACATGTATCTCACCATAGCAAGTTGGAAGTTGACATATTCTGCCATATATGAAGAGGGGAGACTCTCTGGAATCTGGCAATATAAGAACCATGATGCTGGGACATTCTGT
>NC_065528.1:27141418-27145855 GCF_006386435.1 Epinephelus moara | reverse complement strand
ACTACAAATGTGGATAGACAGGGAGAAACACACGCAAGCCTAAGATGTGGTAAGATACGATATTCCTCACTATATGAAGTGACTGATAACAAGATCTGTATAATGGATTGTAAAGAAATTCGTCAGGTTTTTATTTTGTAGACAATTGATCTGGATTTATAGTGTGATGGGATGACAGCACACTAATGTGTGCGGTATCACTGGAAAACTCTGGTCCTGCACTTTCATGTGATATGCGTGGCATTTCAGTGTGAGCCTGCATTCGCAAGTAATCTATCCAAGAGTAATGTGTGTGCAAAGCTGTGTGAAAGCTCTGTTATACATAATGTTAGTGTAACTTTATAATTTTTTTTCGCTGTGAAAACATTGGACTACCGACAAGTGGTTGGTCTTGTCGGAAAGCTGCGGTTCCGCTGTTTCGCGTGATATGCGTGGCTTCTCGCTATGAGGTGCGGTCGCAGAGAAAATCCACAGAGAAGAACAGGTGTGAATTTGGACGCACTATGCGTCGTTCGGGCCCATAGGGTTAAAAGCATGTTAGACATCCTTGACCATTATCCCTACAGAAACATGGCTCCATGCTAACTTTTAACGTTGGCTGCAATGTTGTGCCTAATTTTTTTATTTAGTTGCGCACCAACACATAATTTAGGTGCACTCAAAAATGTTCACTGTACCTTTATATTTCACCTTTTACAATAATACATTTTAAACATGACCCTTTTTGGCAGTTCCAGTGCCAATTACTTAAGTATTTCTTTATATCCTGTTCCACTTTAAGACAGCAAGGATAAGGAGTTGGGTTTGTTTTACCCTCGTCCCAGTGATCAGCACATCTGGGTGATGTCGCTGAATAAGTGTTGACTTGTTCAATGTGTTAACATCATATAACATAACCCTACAATAGTGGAGTAGCACTTACACACCATCCTCCTCTTCTACATAACCCTCTCTCCATTGCTGATGCAGCTGACCTGGAACCCTCAAGAGGGTCGTCCAGCTCTGGCAGTGTGACTGACTCGCACGTCAATCAGCTTGTTGTGCTAACCTCAGCACCAGTCAGTCCCTCAAAGATTTAGGGGCTGTTTTTGTGATTGTTGCAGCCTGACATGCCTGTCACAGCAGATTTTCTAAAAAAAAATTGCAAATCATGTTGCAGTGTTTATATACCCTGGAAATCCAGAGTTCTCGCAAGAGCACAATTTGAATTTGCTCAGCGAGTCACTCTGGCATCAGTAA
Source organism: Epinephelus moara (assembly GCF_006386435.1). Lineage (NCBI taxonomy): Eukaryota > Metazoa > Chordata > Actinopteri > Perciformes > Serranidae > Epinephelus > Epinephelus moara. The sequence goes on along the minus strand of NC_065528.1, from coordinate 27,144,616 downwards.
TGATGCTCATTACCTATGCCCATAAAACCGAGCTGCACCAATCACATCAGTGTATCTGATATAGGCGGGCCAGAGGCCAGCTAAACAGATGACGACAGCGCTGCGATGACGAAGTCCGGAATCAGTCAGTAAACATTGCAAGATGGCTACGGATGAACACCAGTTGTTTGAAACGGCTTTGGCCGCTACAATGAACGAGTTAGACTTGGCTTTTTTCTCTAAGAGAGAAACAGAAGACGGCGCTCGAATCTTTCCTTTGCAAGAAGGACGTTTTTGCTGTTTTGCCGACCGGATACGGCAAGAGTCTAATCTACAAGTTAGCTCCGCTGGTAGCTAAGCGTATACGTCACCCCGTGTATTGTTCTGATTGGTCGTAGTGTTATCCAATTGTGTGCAGTGATATTTTCAAATGCATGCTTGGTGCCGCCACTCAAGTTGGGCCATTTTCATTACTCATAGCCAGACCCTAAATCTTTCTAGATTTGAGTCTGGATTTCCAGGCTAGTGTTTATAGGCATGTTTTGCAATTAAATTTGGGGGCAAGGGAAAGTGCAAAGATAGTTGTGGTTCTGTGTCAGATTCAGGGCCTGTTATAATAAGCATTAGGTGTTTGCCACAGAATTAAAATGTATTTGTGTTGACAGGGTGGATGGTTTGGTGGTGGGGGGCTGAAGCAGAGCTGAAGGATTGTCTTCTAACACAGCAGCAGCTGCTAACATCTGACACCGAGCTGTTAACAGTCCCAACAATCTCACATGGACACCGAAATGGCTCAGCTCTGTCGTCAAACCCGTCAATACCCGCGGGTCACATTAGCCGTGTGATGCTAACAGTTAGCCCCGTCACTGTGTGTGTGTGTGTGTGTGTGTGTGTGTGTGTTTGACTTCAGGGCACAGAGCTCACTGTCTTGCAGTCTTAAAGTCTTATGAAAAACAGCGAGAGAAAGCCAAGGAGTTTTTAAATTGCCAAATTTGCGGTGAAGATGCAGTACTTGGACAAAATTGCAAGGTAGCACAGTTTTCACAGGAATTGGCTGACTTTGTGTCACAGAATTTGGGTTGCGTGTGTGAGCAAAATGGTCGCACTCTGTAGCCCTAAGAAACATGGTATACCTTTTTTATATTATCAGGCTAATCTTACAGAACATTCCTACATGTGTACTGTGGTAAATGTGCTTTTGTCTCCAAATTTTGGAAATAATGTAGTGGAGCTTATTGACTCAACAAAGGCAGCAAAGCAATGGGCAAAAGCTAACCCTATGTGTATCAAAAATATTCTAACCTGATCATAAACCCCAATAAAACAGAATAAAATAAACAATTTCACATATCTGTTGGTATTTCAGAAACAAAACTAGAAATCCATAGTGATATAAGGAAGAAAAGGGCTGTCATTTTGTATAGTATCTAGTATGTTACCAGGCTGTACTGACCTTCATGTACACTATACATCATGTCTGACTAACCCTGTATTGTGAGTCCTTTTGCCCACTAGGCTATAATTCAGTACATGTCATTGTGACGATGTGATGTCTGAAGAGATCATGTATTCTCCCCTCCTCAGGTTGATCACAGCAGAATGTAAATCATTATGTGTGAGCAGGTGTGTCTGCTCTCTGCAGAGTGCTGTATGAACTGCATTCATGTTTATGTGCTAGGAGGGGCAGGCTAACTAAACTAGGCCAGAGGGGGGTCGTCTCCATGGTGACAGCAGCAAAAGAGCCAGATGCACCTGTGTAATGCCAGCTACTCGTAGTGGTGTTTTTGGAGCATTATGAGAGCACAAGTGGTTAAATCCATTTTCTGAATCATAGAAACTGCTCTCCATGGTTTGTGAAATTTTTCAGAACACATGAAAGGTAGTAATTTTTGCCATGTTTGTAACAACAACCTTCATGAACTTAAAAAAACTAAGAGCATCTTTGATTTTGTGTGTGCCATAATTTAAAATGTATTTCCAAGAAGGGTGGTTATTATGGGCACATACTGCATGTTTACTGCACTTATTGCAGAAACTCTACATTATCATTTTACACTGGGCAAAAACATGAAGGCAACACTCCTGTTTTTGCTCCCATTTTTCCCGACTTAAAATGAAAGATCTGAGACTTTTAAATGCACACAAACACTTCTTCCTCTCAAGTATCTGCTGCAACTTCAAAATTCTGTTCCAAGATAATCCATCCACTTGACAGGTGTGGAATATCCAGATGATTTAACAGCATGATAGCAACACAGGTGTGCCTTGGATTGGTCACACTATAAAGCTACACTGAACTTCGGATTCTACATGACTATGGCTACAGATATGCATTTTTTTTGGTCACACAGGATGCATCTATTAAGAGAGAAAACTTGCCAGATGCTATTGAAGGTGAACATTTTTCCACTCAAGTTGGTTACTATGACGGACTGCAGTCAGGCCAGGACCCTGGCGAGGATGACAAGCAGGCAGTTGAACTTCCCTGGAGCTGTTTCTGACGTGCAGCACGTGCGGAAGTTCTTTGGTAGTGCAAACCAAGTGACCCTTTGTTATCAGTCATCATTGCTCCTGCACTGCCTGGTAGGTGTCCCCTTTTCCACTTTTGAGGATCAGTAAAATACTCTATGTGTGTATTACCAACTACAGACCATGGTGCTGACCTTGTCTCTCTTTAATATAGAAGGTTACTTTAGAGCAGCACGTATAGCCTTAAGCCCAGTTCAGACCAAAGATTCAAAATTTGGCTGGCTTGTCAACAAAGATGAGCCTAGCACGTATTATATCTAGGTATAACAGGAAAGCTGTGTTCCAGGCTTGCTCTCCTGTTAATACAGCACAGAGCGAAAAGGGGTATGACTAAGGAGGGGTCAATTGTTGCATTAGCCATCAGGTGGCTGGTCTCAAACAATCTTGCAGGTAAAGATGACGGATGTGGAGGTCCTGGGCTCATGTGGTTACATGTGGTCTGTGGTTGGAGGCACTGCCAAATTCAAGAAATTGACATTTGAGACGGCTGATGGTAGTGAATTTAAAGGGATAGTGCACCCAAAATGAAAATTCAGCCATTATCTACTCACCCATATGCCGACGGAGGCCCTGGTGAAGTTTTAGAGTCCTCACATCCCTTGCGGAGATCGGCGGGGGGAGCGGCTAGCACACCTAATGGCAGACGGCGCCCCAGACTAACGTCCAAGAACACAAAATTAAAACCACAAA
>NC_065528.1:27127901-27141044 GCF_006386435.1 Epinephelus moara | reverse complement strand
CTAAAAACAGAGTTCATATGACGTTTTTCCAAACAACTTTTTATGTCGGGGCTTCAGGACACTTGGATCACTACGGATGAGCAGTATGGAGATACTTTGTGGATTCAATTTTGTGTTCTTGGACGTTAGTCTGGGGCGCTGTCTGCCATTAGGTGTGCTAGCCGCTGCCCCCACCGATCTCCACAAGGGATGTGAGGACTCTAAAACTTCACCAGGGCCTCCGTCGGCATATGGGTGAGTAGATAATGGCTGAATTTTCATTTTTGGGTGCACTATCCCTTTAATATTCAATTCAGAGGCAACAGCTCAGGTGGACGTTCCCGCAGTCAGCATGCTGATTGTACACGCTCTCAAAACTTGCGTCATCTTTGTCCTCACGTAGTGTGATGAAACAGCACATTTAGAGTGGCCTCTTATTGTGATCAATCCAAGGCACACCTGTGTAGTAACCAAACATGTTCTCACTCCCAACTCGTAACGTATCACCACTTGGTCAGTGGACTTTGACGTCTACATATGACATGCCAGGTATCTTGGGTGCGCCTGTTGTTGACGTTTTGGGACGCTCTGTCAATTTGTACCTATTAGATGCATAGTGTTTTTCAAAATAAACATACAACTTCTGTAAAACACCTCGTATTTACATTTATTTCCTTGTAAAGCACATCATTAGCTTCATAAAAAAACATCATGGTTTGGCTCAACATTCATATAGGAAGCAGACACCATGCTCCTGGGTGAAAGTCCGATGTTTGTTGGACCAATCCCGCACACCTTCCAATGGCGTTTTAAACTGATGCAGCAAAAGGATGCCTTTTTTCGTCGGTGTCTGACCAGGAAATCACAGACGTGGTGGTATTTGAAAACGTAGTAATGAGAACAAGTTATCACACTGTTTAATCAGCATCCTGATATGCCACATCAGGTGGATGGATTATCTTGGAAAAGGAGAAGTGCTCACTAACATGGATTTTAACAAATTTGTGAGCAAAATATAAGAAAAATAAATATTTTGTCTTGGACCTTTAACTCATGAAAAATAAGAGACGAAAACAAAAGTGTTACATTTAAATTTTTGCTCAGTGTACAAACTACAATAGAACCTTTGCAATATAATTGAGAATGGTCTCTGTAAATGATCCCCAAGAATGATCTCAGTAATAAGACTGAGTTCAGGAACTAAAGGTTACAAGTGTTTTGTCTCTTATATATATATATCACAAAGCTCATATTTCATACACTGCATGGACTGGAAAGTGTATCCTCCAAAACATGGAAAGATACCTCTGTTTTGCCTTTTGAACGCATTCATGTATTCATCTTTTTCAATGCACCGAGGCCACAAAATGAAGCCTGATGCATTAGCATCATAACAAGATTGCCACCCTAGTGCCTTTAATGCATCTCTCTAGCTTGGGTTTTCCAGTAGATGATCAAAGCTGGTCTGAGCCTGCAAAAAGCTTGACTCTAGGGGCAAAGGGGGTCCATTGACTCCAGCTCCTCTCCCGTGCCTTTGAGGGCACAACTGGGCTTTCATTTGCTCCTGCTGCCTTGCTGCTATTACCAAGAGTAGATGCCCTGAAAGACGCCTGCTGCTTTTTCATCTTTAAGTGCACGGGGACATAGTGTGCTTGGAAACTGCAAGAAAGAGAATGCTCTAAATGCTTTCATTTCCTTCGTTTTTCAGGGTGATTAGTTAGACAGGGGGGAAAAGAAAGTTTGGGGACCTGCAGAAAGGCCCAGCCTAAAAGGCGACAACTGTGGTGTCAAGTTGACCCCAACTGTGACAATTAGTCGAGTGGAGCACAGTGGGCTTTGGTGCTTTTATGCTCTGGAGGTAAAAGCACTCTGGGATTTGTTTAGACTTAGATGCTCACATGACATGCGTCCTTCACATCGCTTTGAACCTGTCTGCACAACAATTACAGTGCATGTGTCATTTTGTCCTTGCGCTAAAGCATTTTTCCCCAAGAATTGTCATCTTTCAGGCTTTTATTACCTTCACAGAGCTGCTGCAGAGAGTGATACGTGTCCCTAAGCTTCATTTTCCATTTCATGGCTCACATCTACAGTGGATTTCTGTTTCTTGACAGATTCTTTGACATGTTTGAGGAAATGTAAAAGTTCTTCTGCTTCCCCTGATGAATTAGATATTAATGATATTTTAGCTTTACTTTGGCAATACTCCTCAGCTTATCTGTCTAACAAAAGCAGCTCGTGTGAGCACAGCATTTATTCTTGGAGGAGTGAAAAAACCTGACGTAGTTTTCAGAAATAACAGCACAGTCTTAGGAGGCGTTTTGTTACCTAGCAACTCGACTGCAAACCTGCTTTGACGCAGCGCTAATGGTGAAGTTACACATTAACTAAATAGAGTTTGCAACATGGTCCCATCAGACACAGAAGACAGAGCAACACAACATGAAACGGCGTAATCTGCCTCATCCTCCATGGGAGCGATTGTGTTGGGGAACAGACAGGAGGAATTAAAAATCCTCTGTGAAGTGGGGGAGCGCTGATGAAGTCACCCCGGCAGAAGGTTCACCGGTGTTTGAACACAACAAACAGACACCTAGAATTATACTTCCATGTTCAATTTACAGCCGACTGTGCACCAGCACAGCATTAAACAAGCATCTGGGTGTTTTGGCTCAGGTCGCCGTCAGTGAGGCAGAGAAGTCCCTTTTTCCTTTCTGAGGCTCAGCAGAGACGCAACGTCTGATGCCACCTCGTTGAATGTGAAATGAGAAAAAATAAATGTACCAACAATTCCTTTGCTGGTTACAACTTAAGAAGCTGAATCAATTTAGCTTAATGGTGCTGTAATAGTTTCGAATCATTGAAGTATTTGTTGTGGAACTTTAAAGAAAATGCGAGTGAAACACTGAGGAATTGACTATAATGATATTTAGATTCTTTTTGTTGTGTCTCCTGGCACCAGAATATTAATGTTAAAGTAAAATAGGGACAGAGAAATCTCTGGAACAGGTATTCCCAACTTGTCAGTCAGGACTTTCCCAGTGGTCTAAAAATTACTCTCTGCTTGAACCTGTCACCATGAACAGATATGCAACCTGTAGTAAGGAGCCACAAGTATACAAAAGCATTTTTTTAAATGGACACAAGCCAAACTGGTTGGTAACTACTAGGGCCAGGCAATTTGAAATTCATTTAATAAACAACCAGGCTTCAATTAGCCCTTTAAACCATAAATTCAAAGTTACTAGGGTTGGGTCGGTTCTCGGGAATACCAATTCGGTTCGGTACTCAGTCTTGGACCGGGTTTTTTTTTTTTTGACACCGACCAGACTGCATACTCGGGCGGAATGTAGGCGGAGCAGACTCCGCGGAGGTTCGCCCGGTAATAATGGACGTCCGCAAGCCCTGTGCGCGCAAAGCACAACCGCGCGGACTCCGCTCCTCGCACCAGTTTCACACAAAAGACTGTTCGGCATGTATTTTTCACATTGCGGGGATTTTTTCACGGACATTTTTACACGGAGTCCACTCCGCCTATAGTACGCCCGAGTCTGTGGGCACCTGTGTCTGCCTCTTCACCAAGCGCACAGCAAGCAGGAGAGAGTGGGTGGGGCGGGGACTGAGCTAGGGGGTGCGAGTGGGCATGCGCCGAGGCCTCTACTGTAGCCTGGAGTTTGTTNACTTGTTACTGTCACTCTGTTGTCCTAAGGTCGTTTTTTATTTTAAATGAGTCAACTGCGCCCCCAAGTGGCGAAAATCTGGTATTACCGACTTAATGCGGTTTTTTACAAAAAACGGACCGTTGTTTTTTTTTTTGTTTTTTTCTCATACCCACCCAACCCTAAAAGTTACCACGAGAAAAATAAGAAAACTCTTTCTTGTTGCCGTTACATAGGTTAAACGGAGAAAGATCATCTCTGACGTGCGGAGCTGCTCTCCTACCGGTCATTTCAACATCTGCAGCTTTGATTTCCATGGTGTCAACTTCCCACCCAAATACCAATCTGACCCAATCACTTGCAGCACCACTGGTCGCGAGCACACCAATTGACACACACAGTTGTAAATCATGACTTCAACCCTGTTTTCATAGTATCAAATAACGACTTAAAACCAAACTTAGCAAAAAAACAAGCACTTAAACAAACAGCAGCGTGGTAAGCACTACATGAAATGAAAGAAACCATCCTGAGGAAAAAATTATTTAACTATTTAACTATTTNTTGACACACACAGTTGTAAATCATGACTTCAACCCTGTTTTCATAGTATCAAATAACGACTTAAAACCAAACAGCAGCGTGGTAAGCACTACATGAAATGAAAGAAACCATCCTGAGGAAAAAATTATTTCACTATTTAACTATTTAATTATTTATTTAACATCTGCAAGAAAATAAATGAAGCAGCCTTCACGGGATGCAAACACCTCAGAGGAGCTAATTATAAATTACACGAAGACACCCGAGAAAAACAGCCAAATCAGAAAATCCATGTCTAAGACTCATAATGATTTTCACCAGTCTTACTAATCCATCCGCAAGTTTTTCACCACAAGCTCTCATATGCAAAGTCACGAGCTGAACAGGCATCATCAGTGTGATTGAGTTCACCTCTGTGGTCTGTTCAAATATTTCCCTGCCAGATTAAGTTTGCTAAACACACAATTCAGCGCAATTATGTTAGCCTCGGCGTCTGTCATTATATCACTGAGGAGGAGAGATGAGCAGTGACAATGAGACGCAACTAAATTGCTCCGGAGTCCTATCAATCCATTAGTGGTCCAATTCAAAGCAGCCTGAAGGCAGAAGAAGGCCATACCTCTGCTCTTCTATGATTTGGATGCACTTCTGCGGCACAGGAAGATGAACAGGAAGAAAAGGAAGTGTGGAGGGGATGAAACATGAGGAAAGTGATAATTAAAACAAGACTGAAATTGATTAAAACAATATCCATTGGTCGTTGGACTGTTTAGCCTGTATTAGGGAGAAAAGTTTAGCTCAGACTCTAATCTGGTGTTTCAAGAATAAGCTTCTTATTTAATAAGGAGAAGAAGAAGAAGATGGCAAACTATCATATTTAAAAGAGAAACTGTATCTCACGGAAGAAGAAAAGACAAATTTGTGCTCATCTTCTCTCAATGTGCCAAGTCTGTTTGTTCTTCAGCCAGTCAGAGTGGCCTCTTTCTAGTCTTTGAATATTTACCAAGCCATAGCTTAATCCCCCAAGAGAAAAAGAAAAAACACCACCCACACTCCCCGAGGAGTGGGAATCGGGATTAGACCCACAGTCTTTACCTCACACCTACGCACAACCACACCTGCCCACTCAGACAGTATCACATTTCCCCAAACTCGGATGTTTTAGCCTCCCTGCGGCGCTACACCAAACAAATGTTGCATAGTATTGACATTGACTCAGTTTGAAAGGCTCAGGCATCATGATGAGTCACCAGAAGCTGATCTAAGAGCAGTTTCATTGACTGCCCCAGATATTTCACATAGTGGAGGAACAGATTAGAATGCAGCAGCTTTGATCCTGTTAATATGATGCCTACCATCTTTCCTGCCACCTTTGGTGCATGAGATGATTTGCCTCTTCCTGCCAGCAATCAGTAGAGTGGGCTGGGGCTTTTTTTTTCACCAGTTCTCTGGCTCTCTATCATCAGGTAATGATGTTGTACTCAGAGTTATGTTTGGTGTTTTTGCAACCATAGTGGAAGGAACAGTTTGTTCCCTTTACTCTGAGGCACAGCAGCAAAGTTTTCTTGGTCGTGTTTGTGGACAAACTGTACAATCACTTAAGAGAGGCTTAGTAATTGGACGGAATTTTGTCCTACTACCATGTTTGATTTTGGTGGGGCAAGTTAAGAAAACCGGAAACCGGTTGATTGCCCCCTCCGGGTTGGGGGAGAGTTACTGCCTCAAGCGAGGGAGTTCAAGTATCTCGGGGTCTTGTTCAAGAGTGAGGATAGAATGGAGCATGAGATGGATCGTCGGTTTGGTGCAGCTTCTGCAGTGATGCAGGGGCTGTGCCGGACCGTGAAGAGGGAGCTGAGCTGGAAGGCGAAGCTTTCGATTTACTGATCCATCTGCGTCCCAACCCTCACCCATGGTCATGAGCTCTGGGTAGTGACCGAAAGAATGAGATCGCGAATGCAAACAGCTGAAATAAGTTTCCTCTGTGGGGTGGCTGAGCTCAGCCTTAGAGATAGGGTGAGGAGCTCTGACATCCAGAGGGAGCTCGGAGTAGAGCAGCTGCTCCTTTGCGTCGAAAGTGGTCAATTGAGGTGGTCAGGATCCTCCTGGGTGCCTCCCGCTGGAGGTGTTTCAGGCACGTCCCAAGTTGGGAGGCCCTGGGGCAGACCCAGAACACGCTGGAGGGATTACATACTTCATCTGGCCTAGGAACACCCTGGGGTCCTCCAGAAGAAGCTGGAAAGCACTGCTGGGGAGAGGGACGTCTGGGGTGCTTTGCTTGGGCTGCTGCCCCCCTGACCCAGCCCCAGATAAGCCGATGAAAATGGATGGATGGATGGATGGATGGAAGTTAAGAAAACACAGAGGGCCCTATTTAAACTATCTATAGTGTGTGGTCTAAAGTGCATGGTGCAAGTGTATTTAGGGTGTATCCAACTCCACTTTTGCTTGTTAAACGGCGCATAATCAGGCGCAAGGGTCAAAGGGGTTGTTAATAGTCCCTTTATTATTCATAGGTCTTTTTTGGGCATAACATGAATTCGACCAATCAGTGTGTCATCTCCCATTCCTCTTAAAAGCCAGGTGTACCTACAAATTGCGAAGCAAGCAATTTTCTGCTGAGTAAATGGATCTACAGGAGCAGCAGGGATCCACCAAAGCCCCCTGAGGTGAAGCAGGCACAGGATGAGGTAGCAGAAAACATGTCCTTGTCTTCTGGCATCGTCAGAATGGGCGCATGATGCCAAAAGTGGTGTAAAAATGTCAGGAGACAGGGATAACAAAAGCTGCTCAGTGAGAACACCAAGCAGTGTATGTAGCAAGCTGAGTGTGTGCGGGCTGTGAAACCACCTTTGGAGGTGCATCTTACTTTCTGAATGATGCTCCCCTTAAATAGGAGGAAAATACAGCACCACTGACTTTGGATCATGTTTTTGTTGGTCAAGTGCGCAGCGTGCAAGGACATTTTCTTGTTCCACAACATGAACGCTGTTCTTGAAAATGGCAACTGCTTTGGTGTGAAACTAGCAGTGACAGTTTTGCTGCACCGCGCCGGATAAATAGCTGAGTATGAACACCGGTTCATGTTGCTTAATTTTATTGCTAGAGTTTTTTTTAAAAGAACGAGGAACTGCTGAGTATCACTTCACTATAAATATACCCCACTGAAAACATTCTCTAGGTTGAGTACCAAACTCTGTACTTTGGTGTACCAATTCAAGTTAAATCTATTGGTGCCATATGTCAGTACCTGAGAGCTCAGATGGGTGAGAGTACCGGGTTTAGATAAGAGACAGGAGTGCCGCAAAGTGCCCTGAAACTTGGAGGCCAGCCACAGAGCTCAGAGGGCGGCAATGAAGTGACAGAGCAGCCCGATTCAACTTCAGACAGGAGGCGGAAGTACCCAGATGCCGGGAAGCCAGCCATGGAGCTCCGTTGAGTACTGATAGAGAACTACAGGAAACAGTATTGGCTCAAATGGGAACGGTAGTCAACCCTAGGGATTCCTGTATTTGGTTTGGATTATTATGTGGCAAATGAGGCTTAGACCCGTCATGGTATGTTATTTTTCATGACCGCGTGGCTTAGCCGCTAGGGATAGACTGATATGGATTTTTTAGGGCCGATGCCGATACCGATTTTTTTTCTATCACCCTTAGCCGATGACCGATTATGGACTGCCGATTTTCTTGAGCCGATATTTGGGGCCGATACTGCTTTTGCTCCCTCAATTTACATAAAAAAAATGACACAATGATAACAAATATTACAGGTCTCAAGTTTAAAATAAGAAACATTTATTGAACAGTAAAAAATTATAAAACAAGATGGAAAGTTGAGGTAGAACAGGTAGAATATTATTATTATTATTATTATACATTCAAATAAAAAAAAGAGTTCAGTGCTCTTAAATCTTCCAGTAATGTCTTTATAAAATAAACAAATATTTAAGCTGAAGCATAAATAAAACAACAACTACTGTACACAGTAGGATTCGCTGCATGTGTGCTGCAGGGTCTTCCGGCAACACAGAGCTGCCCATGGATGCCTGTCTGTAAATCATGCCAGGGAAAAATAAATCTGCGAACCCATGCGCGTATCGGCCGATGCCGATACAAGTAAAAAACTCAAATATCGGCCCGATATATCGGCCGGCCGATGTATCGGTCTATCCTTATTAGCCGCTACTGTCCTCCAGCAAGGTCTTGGATCTCTGGCACCCTGCAGACAGTGCTGCCAACTTCCATGATAATTTTAGGGCTGTACCCGACTCAGAATTATTTCAGTCTAATCAGATTTGGCTGTTAAGTACAAATTTTTGACGATTTCTTTTCCATATTAAGTTTGAATGGGCTCAGCAGGATACTCAGAGTGACAAGAGCATTCACTGTAATATAGTAAACGAGCTAACTATGCTAACGGATCGGAAATGTGCAACAACCTTTGTTGCAGACACTAAATATTAAATAATGCAATGAAATTCCAAGAGTGCTCACTCCGTAGCACCCGACTCCTCAACTTGAAGCAATCTCAGTCGACTGAGGGGTCTCTGACTGATGATCTGAACTTGCGAAAGCCATAAATAATGACATGATGCTTTGTCATTTCAAATGCTTTACAAAGAAGTTAAGATGAATGGCTGGACATATATTTAGGAAACATGATCATTAGTAAACTTTCATGTAGCTTTAACTGCAGCTTCCTATAACCATAACCTGATATTCCTAGATTCCCCTGTAAATGTGCAGACTGTTAGTTTAATGTTAGAAAAGGCCTAAAACTGACAGTAATTTTCATCAGGATCCAGATATGAATCAAACTCAGCACAGTGACAATCATGGGTAAAGGTACTTTTCATTAAGTAAGTGCAGGGGTTTATCAGAAAATGGCAAAAATGTTAACAAGGGCCTTATCTCCAAATGTAGAAAATCCTTTTTAAAATCCCTGGATCCACACCAAAACCTAATCACTTGTTCCTTGGCTCACTGCCTGACTTTTCAATAAACTTCACTGAAAAATTGTGCAGAAGTTTGAACAAGATGAACAAACAAATGTACTGAAAAATATAACCTCTATGGTGGAGTTGATAAGGACTGTTTGTGCCTTCGTTGTAATTATTGTATCCTGGAGTGCAGATTCGCAGACATTTCCAGAGGGAAGTCAATCTGTTTTTCCACTGAGTCCAAATATGATGACAGCAATAATGTCTAACTGTGAGTTAGTGAGCCATCTTGGGCTTGCATCTAGTTTGGTCCCTTTAAAGCATGAGGCAGTCATGAAGCTATCTTTCAGGAAACAAACTCGAGGCACAAGAAAACATGTTTTCAATTTAACACACACCAGGAGTGTGGAGGAGACTTCTACACTGTTGCCTGGACTTGACCAGAAAATGAACTAATTCAATAGTTTGAGGTCTGTCTCCCAAAGAAACTGAGGAACTAGAACATGCCTCTGCACGTCGGGGGGCCAGTATGCTCTCCGATTGGCTTTTTTCAGACATTACATTTCCAAAAACACACTCTTCCATTAGTTGGAATGATGTCTGTTATCAAATGTGAGCTGTAATTATGACATGGATGATCTCAATAGATATGCAAGGGAGAAATAAGGCTTTGTGACTGCTTGGGCACTTTGGTACTACATGATGACATGCTGCTGTAACACCAGAAAAGAACGACGTCATTGAATTTTCTCTCTGTTAAAGCCTTTAAATATAAAGGTTAGCATCAGGTTTTGTTTAACCTAGTCTCAATTCCAACTTGTCAAATACCAACGCTTGGGCGGCGGCCCTTGGTGTAGGAGGGCTGCTTCCCAAGAGGCACTGAGGAACCTTTAGCGTCCGTATGAGACACACCAGACAAGGTCTTTTATTGATGCTCCAAGCAACTGCCATAGCATAAAGAGTAAGAAAGTTTGCTTTGTATTGGTGTGAGGGAAGGTGGATGGGTCAAACAAACTCTGGACTTTTACCCAGGAGGCAGCTGTTTGTGTCCTGTGTGAAACCAAATGTCACACAAGTTATTTTAATAACAACGCAGCATAGTATCCAAATATGTCTAGTAGGGCTGCCCCCTAATAGTCAACCAAACATTCGTCAACCAGAAAGGTTATTAGTTGGCAAGATTTCATTGGTCTTAGTTGCAAAAAAAAAAAAAAAAAAGGTGAAACTCTATTAGGAGCTGCACCTCCTCAAAATAAATCAAAACCTATATGACTGGACCATGTGGGAATTTAATTAGAAAGGACAGAGACAGGAAGAGGCCACGCTCAGCAGTCAGACAGAAGTCACGTTACAAACCAATCACAGCCGGCAGATATTTTTCCCTTCTTTTGTAAATTTTCAGTCTGATAAATACGGAAAAGTTGATCATGTTAGTGCAGGGCTACCCAGAGCTTTACATCTGTCCCACGGACGATAGGCCTACACACTTATAAACAGCTCCTGGAAGAAGATCAGCTCTGACCTCAGGATTTCAGGTAAAGAGGCTATATGACGCTTGTTAAGGTTGCTTAGCAACCTCAGACACAACCTGCCACCGCGCTCTTGACAGCTGGCACATAAAAGGCACAAGATTAGCACCCAGCACCCAACCTCGTGTTTTCTAGGTGGGTAAAGATGTGGCATGTGAACGGCCCCTAATTTCCAGGGCTGGTACCTGCGGTTATCACACAGGCTAGTTGATAACATGTCGGGCAGGAAGTCCAAAGTGTGGGATCATTTTGAGAAGGTGAAGGACGAACCCAAGGTGATATGTAAACTCATCTTCATTGGTCGACTACAAACATGACGTATCATCTGAAACATGGAAGTAGCTACATGCCCATTAGCCCACAGCGTCATTATCATTTAATAAAAAAAATATATCATTTAATAATTACATTAATATCGTAAACATGCAGGCAACTAGTTGACTAATGGCCCTAAATGACGACTATTGGTCGACTAGGAAAATTCTTACTCGGGGGCAGCCTTAATGCATGCGTTAAAGACTTATTATAAGGTTGTCGGTGGAGAAATTGAATTTAAATTTAACCATCTATTTTAAATAACATTTAAACTACTTTAAATGAATTTAGTAAATAATAATAAACTGATTGCCACATTTATTGTTTCAGTGACTTGCTGCACTGCGAACAGAGCAACTATTTAATATTCATCCAATTTTATTAGAGTTCAGCTTTTTATTTCTAATATCTATGCAGGCTAACTTTGTGAAACTTCACTAATGAAGTTGACAGCCCTCCAAAGACACCAGAAGTGTCTTTGAAAGCTAAGCTCATACGATATCAACGAGCCACACGTTCTCTTCTCAAGGGAGAGAGGCAAACAGGGTCTGTCTTTTGTATTTGTCATATCTCCTCCAGCCCATGGTGACCGCAATGTGTCTGAGACACTTTGGCTCACAAAGGACAGATCGACACCAAGGAGCCAGGGGAATTGGAGCATTGTGGGAAATGGCTTCCCTGTGGCCATTTTGAACACGCCAGGCCATCTTCCCCCATGTGTTGTCTTCTCGTAAGCTTATCCGGAGGGGACTATTTTTTTCCTCTCACTATGTAAGGATCATGGAGCTGCACTGACAGAGACAAGCCACTCCATCTGATGGTTACTAAACACTGCGTGGCAGCCTCGAGCACACACCACAGTCACTGAGGAACTGCACATAACATACCAAGTGTACAGCTGTAAGAAAATCTATACATATGCTGTTCGTGGCCTGTTGCAATTATGCATGCAGTGCTTTACATACTTCATTTTAAATGCATTAAAGTAACACTGTGCTGCTCCAAAGCACAAAACCATATAAAGAGTTTTTTTTGTTTGAGTGTTGACAGGGTTTTAAGTGGACACACACTTTTAACATCTGATCCTGAAGCTTTGAATTTTAGGTTTTATATTTTGTAGTGTTTTTTTTTTGTTTTTTTTATTCAATTAATCTTAACGTAAATACAGTTGGCGAAGATGTAGCTTACTTTGAATTAAGCATTCACTTTGCTTTCATACTGTGCATTACAACACATCGATTAAACAACTTCAGGTTTTGCTCCATCAGAAATTCCCAGGTCTCCAAGTGACATGAAATTGTGTCTGCCTGGTGTCACCCCGCCATTATCCAATAGCAGGCTCACGTTGATTCAATGAGCCAGGCCGGAAATGAAATAGCAGCACGGCTAGATTAAAAAGGGGAACTGGGAGAGCTGTCTGTCCCCTCTGAAAAAGGAAACATGGCTGAACACTAACCTTGACAGTGGAGAAGGTGGATTTCATTTTGTGCCGGCAATGACAAGCCAAAAGACCGAGTATGACTGATAGAGGTTCAGTCCACTCTGAGAAATATTATCGCACTTATAGGGGAAGAAAAGGTGAGAAATTATGTGAAAAATTAGCTTTGACTCAATTTCTCTCCATTACAAACCTTATTTTTCACCTGTAATTTATTTGGTTTGGCCTGTTTTAAGTTTTTAATCATTAACGTCACTGCCAAACAAAAACATGATTAGGTTTTGCGCGAGCTTGGAAATGTTAATTAGACTTATCTGTCACCTCTGATTGGATATTTTTCTTCACATTTATAAGTTTAAACCTAACTGAGATGAAAAAAACAAGACTGAAAGCTGTTTCACTGAGATGCAAAAATGTGCTCCAGAAATACGAAAAAGAAATCTGCAAGTGATTTGTGGTGTTTTGTCATAAAGCAAAATACTGGACGACTTAAAATTTTGACCAAATGATGGCTCTGTTACATCAGCTGAAGAATGTCTTTGTAAGGGCGCCCTAAAGTTGTCTTGCTTCGGTCTGAATCAGGGACTAATTTTGTTACAAAGCTGCATAATTGCCTAGAGTTGCTTCATGTTCTCATGGCAGCATTTACAAGCGGACCAGATCAAATGCCTTGTGTGAGAAAGCTGCTCTTGATTGGTCAGAATTTCCATGTGGGAAAAATCCAGGAAGTAAAGCAAACGT
>NC_065528.1:27112232-27127860 GCF_006386435.1 Epinephelus moara | reverse complement strand
TTAACCAAAGACAGGTCCAGCACTCTAACATGCTCATGTTTAACCAAAGACAGGGGATAAACCAAGACGGTCCACTGCAAGTCAGTTTCCTGTATCAGTGTCACATGGGGTTCGCGACCACCACGCCCCTTTAGGAGACTAACAGCAGGTCCTGAGTCCATTGACTTCAGTGGGAGAAATGAACGTGATTACAGATTATGGCTGATTCTTTCGCACCATAGTCACGGAAGCAAATATTGGACCTATTTATCACAAACCACATATCTTCAGAACATTCCGAAACCAAAATGGCAAATTTCAGACGGACAAATCTGTGTTCAAGACCTGTCTCTGTCTCAACAACACACTCGCGAGATCTGGCAACGGATATCTCCTCTCTGGTGCTGAAATCAGTGCAGTTTCACCAAAGATGGATTGAAAAAATATTTTTTCCAGCAGATATCTTAGTTACAACATGATTGAGCTAGCAAAGCAGTTTTGTGTTGCTATGTGTGATATTTATTCAGTTTTGGGAAATCACGATGTCTAGAAAGCATCAGTGGCTGCAGCTGACAGGGACAGCTAACAGCAGCATCAAAGCTAACATCAGGACATCATCTGTTAGAAGCCTCCCGTTGTCGGATACGACATGAAACTACTCCAGTTAGCTCAATCATGTTGTAACTAAGACATCCACTGGAAAAAATATTTTTTACACGGACCGTTTATTTATTTAGCTTACGGCCAGTAAGGGTACACACATGTTGACAGAAGCGAGGTTGGGGATACTCGTCTTTGATAGGCGGTTCTCCATCGTCTTGGATTGGGGTACGGGGGACAACGCCTACTTAGGAGACCGGAAATGTAAACTATTTCATACAATGGGAGTATATTGTAGGTGGGCCATCTTGTAGTAATCCAGTATCTTTGGTTTAACCCAAACAATGTGTCATGTGACTGCAGTTGGTTCAGATCCAGGTCTGAACACCTTCTCACCACAAACGAACTGCACCAGAGTTTGTTTGTAACCGGACTGAGACCACCTCTTCAAGAAGGTCTCGGCCCGGTTGTTTTGCTGCGCACCTGAGTGTGATTGCTGTGTTCACACCTGCCCAAACGAACCACACTTAGGGGGCAAACGAACTTGAGGCGCTTTCTGCTTCTCCCCTTTGAATAAGGTTCGGTCCATTTTGCAGCAGCCACTTGTTCATTTTTAAGTTGAATTTCAAAGTGAACAAGCATACAAACTTTTCTGCACCATGTAAATGTCAGGAGGTTACAGAGCCGTCTGGGTCAAACTCTATAAAACACACAAATTTGCAGACACAAATAAAAACCGCTGCCAAAACAAACAAATTACTAAATGGTAATAAGGTTTCAAAAAATGTCACCATAATTATGTTTACTGTAAGTAATGTAAAAACAAATCCATTTTGCACTGCAACAAAATTGTGTTTCTGGAAGCACTTAAGGCTTGTCTTTTATAAACATGGATAATTTGGTCAAAGCATTTCTGGGTCTTTTTGTGTGTGTCGTTTTGTACTGTGGACCACAGGGAACCCAGAGGATTAGTGGTACAGTCAGAGACGATTATTTCTGGGGATTATCAGTTGTTGGAGAACGTGGAGAAAGTTTAGAAGGGGGTGCAGAGGCTCAATGACTTCCTCTGGGCAAAATGTGGAACCATAGCACAGTGGGATTTTTAACCCAATCATACGTTATGAAGGATGATTAATATGCCTGCTAATGGGAGGAGGCTGAGACATCTCTGGATGTGAGATCAGGTATGAGGCGTAAACAGCAGTGAACACTGGCAAGTGAAGGTGGGAAGTGCACAGTGCATCAATCACTGGTGACAGCTGGGACAGACGCAGGGAGCTTCATCATCAAGAGAGGAGTGGGTGCTCCACTATGTCAAATCAGACAGTGCTAATTAGTAATTTCTACAAATCTATGCCTCTAACCAGACACCAGGAAAAACCTCTCCAACTACCCTGAACATAAAGATACAAGAGAATAATCACACCACTTATCCGCTTAAGTATCTATTGATCCCCATATAAAGCTATAGCTCTTTGGGTAGACTATATGAGTAGCTTAAATCACACAATTTAAATCTGGAATAAGAAGGCTGTGTTGCTCTGAAGGCAGATTGGATCTTTGGATCCTTTAGGGCCCCCCCTGTAATGTCTGAAATATCGTTATCAACACATTCTGGTGATGACATTGCAAATGAAATGTTAGCAGCCATCTCCGCCTCATAAAGTCCTAAGAGCTCAGAGTGGATTCAGTTTCTTTTATAACGGAATCGTGGAATTTACTTTATCCCTAAAGCTGAAAACACACCGATGCCGCCACAGCACGGCGTATCAGTTGACGTGCGTCAAGCCCCAAGCACACATTGGACATGACACGCTGCAGCTTGTCAACACTACTTACTGAAAGATCTGCACCTCTTTCTCCTCTGCGTGTGCTTAAAATCTTGTGTGAACACCCACCAATTAAAGTTGATTTTTCACCTGAAGAGCCGATCTCCCGAGCTATGACTCGCCAGAAAGTATCTTTTGGCCGTTGTCTTTATAACGTCGGGATTGTCGGTGAGCTTGGGATATTTTTCAAGTCTCTCCTGATCCAGTGTTCGTGACACACAAGACATAGGAGTAAAAACAGAGTTGTCTTTATGCATCCATGGTGAGAAGAGGAGTCAAGTTGCCATAGGAGCAGAGAAAAGAATCTGCTACGGGAGCTGGTATGTACAAGCAAAGAGTGAGTGGGGAGAAAATGGATTTAACTCAAGGGGTGGCAAGGCTGGAAATTGGACAGTGGTGTGAAGTGCCACTGGGCGGTGCTTCCAGGAGTGCCAACATGCGTCTCGCTGCTGCTGGTGTGGGGTTGTACATTGAAATAATTGGGGCGTTTTTTATGGTTAGAAATGAACTTTTTTGTTCACCTGCCACTGTAGCTGGTGGATTTGAAAATCGACCAGCCGCCCAATACCAATTACCATTATTTTTTGGCTGGTGAGTGAAGAAAATCCAGCAGCCACTTGAATATATTTTTTGCATAACCAATTTTTTTATGTGTGCTGTTCACCGCCGGTGTGTTTTGGCCTTCAATATCACAAAATTATCAGCTACTGGCAGTTTGGCTAGCTAGCTAAGGTTGCTCGGTAATGATAGCCTGTGATAGCTGGAAGCTTGAAGGCAAATAACACTAATCTCGGACCTGCTGTTTTCCTCGTGTGTTCACGTTCTGACCAGACGTCGTTTCCTACTGAGCCAACCACTGGAACTGTTTTAAGAAACATCTTAAAAATACATTTCTAATTTTCCCTGACTCTTAGGCCCAGCAGAGGTGGCATCTTAAGCCCAGTTGGCTGCCAGGCTTGCAATACATTAGCAGAAACCATGTGGTGAAGGTAACAGGTGGAGCCAATTAGGCAGAGTAACTCATTGCTGCCACATTGTTGACTTTAGATCACACTGAAAACTCTTCTGAGAAGCAGTTGCTGACAAATCTAGTGACATTTTCAAAGTACCAGTACTGCTAATGCAGATTTATGGCTACAGTGCATTTTGTGCACACTGTAATACCTCTCCGTCCTTAAAAGCAAGGGATATAGCAAATGTATGTACAGGGAAATTGCCACATTGCATTATCTTCTGGCCTCTAGCCACTCTTTAAAACCCAGAGAGGCTGCTTTTCTTTTTTTCTACTTAAGGTTGGTAGCACAAAGGAAATGATGGATTGAAGTCTGGTCAAAGAAGCAACATATACAGAAAGTAATATATCTTGTCCTCCATCCATTTTCCACCACTTAACCAGGTCTACAGTGTGTTGCATTGTACCGTTCAGACGCTATCTTCATTTCCACATCACACAAAGGGAAGTCTCATATTCTCTGGGGTAAACACAGAGGTTCATTCTTTGAGATGAGCCCAACTGGGTCCCATGGATATAGAACAAGGCACCAGGTGTTTCTCCTGTGAGGTCTGCCCCCAGGTGTGGTACCAAGGGAGTGTTGTGGTTTCCTTTATAGAGATGAGTTTCTAAAAGTTTCTTAGGCAATAAAAGTCTTTACTGTGGCTCTTTATTTGACCCCTTACCTGGCTCCACTTTGCCTTGGGTGATCCTACAGAAGCAGTTTCCCCTGACATCACGTTAATGTTTGATCGAATTCCAATGTAACAACGCAAAAAATATGAAGAACTGTATCAGCCACTGGCTACGGAAAAGTGCTATCTCCATACTAAGTATTCTGATCTGTTGCATTCAGTGCACAAACCTCCACCACTATAATTTTCATTTTTCTGGGACATTTTCTACAACATCCCTACTGCCATTTTACATTTGTTTGAAAACTTATTTACCAAGCTTCACCAAAGACATGCAAAACTATATATGTAAGAGTCATTGGGCATAAGAAATCCACTAGGGATGTTAGTTTTGTTTAGTTTTGCTGACATTCATTAACTGGAAACTAACCGGTCAATTTTTTAAGGGGAAAAAAAAATACAAAATGATGTGAAATACAGCGTGTTCTTTCCTTTTAGTCCAGCACTCCACTGACTCAGTGAGCTTTAGCACCGCATTTCAAAGCGCTATCCATTTAGAGGTGGTAAAAGTTTATTGTTTTTTAATGTTAACATTTTGCTTTTTATTTAATCTTATTTTCCTTTGGGTTTGATGACAGACAGCCAGCTGGCCACATAAACGGCCACTGCCCACCTTCCAGTCTCCACTGGTTTGCTAGCCATGGCCGCTCTGCATTGCACACCACACAAGTCAGGTGGGAGCTAGTTAGCAGCACTGCTCATTCACGATTATCGCTGGTAAAGCTGTTCTGGTGGCATGACGGTGTTAAAGCTGGAGGGAGCTGGCAGGATGCCAGCTGATGCGACAATTCATTTTTGTGAAAGTCAGACACTGCACGCAGGAGTTAAATGGCATATCCCTAATCCTAACATGACATTTCCTGTTGCCAGTAAGTGGCGCTGTACTCATTACTAAATATTGGCATATAGCTGTGTTCAGGGCAGGACTGTCATCAATCCTGTGACGTTTGAGGAAGATTGGCCCATGTATGCTACTGTATACTACTACATGTAAACTACTTCCTGGTTCGTGGCGACACCTGCAAGTTTAGCGCCTTGCCACGGTCACACGGTTTGATGAAATCTGAAGCTTGTAATAAGTTCTTTTCTTCAAGGTCTTTCGGTGGGACAGACCAATGTTTGTAGTCGATCAGATTAAATCTCTAGGACTATTTTGTTAAATAACAACCCATGGAAATGTTGAAAAATGCACAAAAGTGGCACAAGTAAATTCAGAAACATGGTGGCCACCCTCCAATCTCCCCCCAGGCTGCCTCGGTGATTAAGTGGCCTCATTTTGTGTGGCAAAACCCCTTTAGCACTGTTAACTATGTTAGCACCTGTAGCCATTTTGACAATGCTAATGGTGCTAACAGAGCTAATTTAATATATGGGGTTTGCAGTCCAAAATGAAGCTTCTTACTCACCAGGATGACCTGGGGAGGGACTGGCACTTAGGCACAATGTTCCCACAGCAACGCTGCTGGTTTAGGACAGCGTTACTAGCTATAATCGCCAAAAGAGCAGCGCCACAAGCTAGCTCCCACCACACCCTAACCCTAAAACTAACACATAGACTAACATGCATAACCGGTCAAATATATTCTCAGTGGTTTACCAATTTACAGTTAACCACTTACATCCCTCGATTGCAGTATGAAGCCAATGTGTTTTGGGTAAATCTACATTTTTGTGAGGTACACGTAGACTTATTTTATTGTCATTACACCTTTGAAGAACTATAAAACCTGCAGAGTCTGACGTGTCTGAAATGTGTTTGCTTAAATGTGTTTGCTTTTGAGTGTAATGTCAAGCTTCCCTCTCCGTACTTAATGTGGCCAAAGGAAAATTAGGTTCTTAAGTGTGTTCTGGGAGAACTAACACCAGTGTGAAAATGTCCCCTCTCCAACAGTATTTTGTTATTTATATGCAGGCTTTGTGTCCCTTTGTTGCCAGACCTGTGTTGGTTTTACGGATTATTTCAGCCTGAAAGCAGCTCTCCTCTCAAAGTCCAGTCCAGTCAACTAAATAAAGAATGAACCCAAACATAGACTCTTGGAGCATCATGTATAGAAAAGGCTAATGCTTTCGTCCTCTTCGACTGAATGGCCACTCCAGTCCCTCTGATCACAGCTGACTTCACTCCATTGAATTAGCACACAGCCTTCTGGGCTACAGGCTCGGGGGCCACGTCGGAGCCTCAGTGGTGAATATTAGATTGCACGCCTCCAGATCTCATTAAAGGAAGCAACAGGACAATGTCTGCATCTCAAATGAGACCAGAGGCCATCAGGCATCCTGACTCCCTGTTGGATTTACTGATTTGATTGATTGTGTGAGTGTGTGTGCGTCAGGGTACAACAGGAGGTAAGATGTCTTTTTCAGTAAATATAATTAGGCTGCTTTTACAAATTACACAATTGGGGGAAAATTGGAATTTGGTATTGTGTAGCATGCTGTAAATGGCCTACATTACACCGTCCATTACAAGCACAGGTCACATGGTGGACTGAATAAAGAGGTTATTGGTCAGACACTTACAATATCTTCAGTTGGAGGGACTCCTTCTTTTGTTGTCGTCCTTTCCAAATGGAAGTTCACTGAAAAATAAAAATAATGGTGTCAGTGTCCAGAAGCATAAAAACATCTTCCTTAAAGAAATTACCTGCACCTAGAAATAAGCCAATGAGTAAAGACAACATCATGTAACATTAGAAGCAGTTCAACCAGTACGTTCCAGGTGCAGTGCTTGGTACAAGGTAATAAAATGTGTCAAAGAGTCCATGAAGACATCTGAATAGAGTCCCTGAAAAAGAAAAAGTGGGTCAGTGCTCTAACAAAGATGTCCAGTATCAGCTCAAATTATGAGCTGAGTTTTTAAATAACATCGACTAGTGCCAGAAGGCAGAACTTGTGGTAGTTAACCAATAGCCATTAATTAATACATTTCAGCACAAATAAAATGTCCTAATGTCCACTATTAAGTGAAAAGAAGTAGGCTGATACTCCACAGAGGTAGCATGACAGCTGATAATACTGTAATTAAACTATTCACTGAAATCCTCTATGTTGGAGTGAGAAAACCTTTTTCACCTTTTACTCAGAGGGGTTATCTGCAGGTCAGAAAAGTGAAGCCAATGCTCAAGTGCCTTGAACCTGCATTCTTTCTAATGGCCAGCAGGGGGTGACTCCACTGGTTTCAAAAAAGACGTCTGATTGTATATGAATGAATGTACTTTATTTATAGAGTAAATAAGAATAAATAAATTTATCAATCAATCAGGGCAGCTGTAGAGGATCTCAGGGTTCATAGTAGGGCTGGGTGATATGGCCTAAAAAAAAAATCTCAAATTTTGTTTTTACAATAAATCCGATTCACAATTGACATTGATTATCCCCGCCCACGCCCAGCCCTAGTTCATAGACACCCTAAAATAACACTACTTCTCACTTAATTTATTACCTCAGAAAACATTTTTCTGATGAGCTTATGGTCTCAATTGCTAGTTTTAAGTCTTCTTCAATACAGCATGATGTTTATTTTGTAAATTATGGTCTTATTTAGAGAAAAATAGACAATAAAGCAGGGTATAATTCAGGGTATAGCTACCTTGTGACTGACACATCCTTTTACACCCAGCAAGCCAAATGACGTCCAGTTAACGTCGTGTTGACGTCATTCGGTGACGTTCCGGACTAGTCTAAATCACGGCCAAATAGGCGATGTTTTAGACGTCATTTCCAGGACATCCTCACCTTTTTAATGACCCTAACCGACCACATAACCGTCTAATTTATGTCATTGAGGGGACGTCTTGGTGACCACGTCCTGGAAATGACGTCCAAATGTCCCCCTATAGAGGGAATCGCCTTGTTGTTTACAAATACTNGAACAAACATTACTATTTCTGTGTGCACGTTTTGTAATTAACAACATGGTTATCGTAGATTAGCTGGGGTAACCGTTAGCTGTTAGCCCCGTTAGCGGTGTCTGTAATGACTCATTAACTCAATGAACAGTCCGTGAAAAAAATATTTTTTCCAGCGGATGTCTTAGTTACAACATGACATACATTTTTGTACGCCTTCACCAAATCACATGAATAAATAAATACATTAATTAACACATATATAAAATAGAGATAGGGTGATAGTCTCTGATGTGACTGGTCATGATATGACTCGATCACGACCCCACTGGGCTCTCTCCGACTTGTACTGGTCCGTCCATGCGCAAGTAATTGGTTGTGATAGGGTCATATTCTGGGCCTGATCGGACTAGTTGTGATTTGACGTGATCACGACCCAATTGGGCTCTCTCGGACACGTCCGGGTCCGTCCGTGTTTGCTGGGCACCACCAGAACAAAGCACTGGCTACCATGCTGAAGAATTGCTGAGCGGCTTTCTGCATGTCAAATGAACTTAAAAATGTAGGGTATTTTTTAACCTGGACCCTATTTTCCCATGTGTTTTTCTGCCAAAGTGACTCATGGGAACAACATTTTTTGAATATGGTCCTGTATTGCATGAGAGTGCTGCAGCCAGCAGCAGCCAGGCTGCAATGTAACCACTCAAGGCGTATTCACACCGTCAATTTACGTCCACTAAAAGTGCTTGTTTGTGCTCAGATTGTTATTATAAGCCTCTGACAAGATAATTAAAATGATTTCTACAGAGGCTGACCTTTTTGTTAAAGAGTAGGATCCTTTTTGTTCAACCAGAAACAGCCTCGAAATTGCTATTGTCACACAGTAATTTTATCAACCAACTCTGGTTTGGTTGAAATAAATCCCAGTTAGATGTGAAAATACGCTGGCTCTACACACGCTAAAATGACTGTTTATTGGAATGGAGTCTGGTGGGTTTGGCGACAGCAATTTTGGAGCCATTTCTGGTTAAAGAAAAATGATCTAGTGCTTTATCCAAACAGTGTCAGATTGTTTAGCCGGCTGGTAGTTCTCTTGACGTTGCAAATTCCTGCGTGATAACGTTATAGCATATTGTCAGAAAATAAGCTAACTGCGCTGAGCAATGTTAGCACTGCTCTACTAAAAAATACTAGTCTATTTTATCACAGCGTTAGTGGCTGTATGGTACTAATATTACGGTTAGTTTAATCAGTCATATAAATGTAATAGTTTCTCTTATGTGATTGTAAAAAATCAGTTTTCCCAGCATTGACAGGCTGGAGGAAGGGGCTGTCTCCTAACTATGAATAGACTCCAGTTATATCTATGTGTATCCTTGCCAGCTCCACCTTCTTGTCCAAATCTGGTCACTTCTGGCTCCAAAGAACCAAGATGGTGACGGCAAAAATGCCAAACTCGAGGCTTCAAAATGGTAGTCCACAAACCAATGAGTGATGTCACAGTAGCTAAACTCTATGCTTTTTAATTGCCTATTAGTAAATCACCTAAAGCAACCCTCGTGTCCTCAAGCGGAAATCCTTTTCACACTACATTGATATTATTGATTGGCTTTATAACAAGTGTCTTTCACTCAAACACGTTAATTAAGCATCGGAAAAGCTTGTGATTCGATTTAATGGAGCCAAAGTCTCTGTTCATTTTTATCTAAATCATTTTTTCTACAAAGAAGTGAGGTTGAGTTGTGGCAGTTTGAGAGAAAAATTATCATTTTAAAACAGAGGTAAGCTCATCAATTAAGAAATATGAGCATAATATCATCCATAATAGACAGATGGGACTCTTTGTAAATGACTAACACCTTGCTTCTTCTTTCATCATCCGGTATTTCATTTTCAAAAGCAATTCTGCCAAAAAAATGCCTCACAAAA
Source organism: Epinephelus moara (assembly GCF_006386435.1). Taxonomy (NCBI): domain Eukaryota; kingdom Metazoa; phylum Chordata; class Actinopteri; order Perciformes; family Serranidae; genus Epinephelus; species Epinephelus moara. The sequence goes on along the minus strand of NC_065528.1, from coordinate 27,117,989 downwards.
CATTCTCCTTTTGCCCTGCAGTACCCTTGGAGCTCAACCGGAGTGAAATTGGACAGGAATAATGAAGCTTACAATCAGTTTGAGTTTCAACCGCCGAGGTTTTTATTAAGAAAAACTGGCGTCAACCTCACCTCGATCATCTCTTTCCAAATGTTTAATAAGTCTTACAATAATTGGTGACAGGGACTGGTGGTCTCATTGAGAGGCAGCAGATGGCACACCATGGAGCAGTAATGCATAAACAACATATGCTTGGCCACTCACATGCCTTCAAAGGACAGACAGGCTATATGAATCAGAAGAAAGTCATGACAACTATACGTCTCCTTACATACTCACAGATGAGAGAACCACACTGGCTATACTTCAAAAATCTGACTTAAACCATGCGACAAAATTACATGATAGAAACACTCTAATACAACGGCTGTCTACATTTGTAACCCTGGAATTAAAGCCCCTTTCCCACAGGACAAAACCCCACCAACACCCCCTGACATCTGGCTTTTGTCTTCAGTGAAAAAGGCGACAATCTGCATTCATTCCCGGGACAAATAACTCTACAGTAGTTACAGATATTTATCCACTTCAGCTAGGCCTGCCATGCTCATTAGGTTAGCGACTTACAAAATATGGACATGACCACTATCATTCTGATGACCTTGATAATGCCTGTTGGGTCTCCATGCACGTTTGTTTACTCATGAACGCCACCAACATTTTAGTCAACATGGTGTCAGAATAAACAGTAGGGTTTCGTCAACCATTGTAATGCATTTGTGAGTGCTTTGGAAGCACAGTGTTTTTTCAGCTGTGACGCTTTGGTTGCGTCCGCAGAGGTAAACATGTCGACACAAGGTGAGCTACTTGCCCTGGATGAAGGAAAGGCTGAAGCACGTTAAGAGAGAGGACGAACCCACCAGTTTGTGTGGGTTCATTCGACAAAATGTGCGTTCACACGCATAAGCTCTTGGATTTGTAAGAGTTTGTAAGTTGGTCTTGATGGTATTTGTCCCTCCTCCTGTAATTGAGCAGCTGAAATGACAGTGACAAGTGCAGTGTTTTACCAAAAGTTGAACATTTTTCAACTTGGTGCTCAGAAATAAAACGCCAAACATGCAGCGCTAAGCAAAGAATAGACCCTCAGTGCCTCGTTAAGCTGCTGGCCTTTATAGCGCAACGTAAATACGTAGCACTCTCATTGCAAAGCATTAAAAGAATACACTGACCTTAGGAAAAAAAAACGCTTTGATGGATATGTCCGCTAAGGCCAAAGGCCAAAGGATTCTCTCTTTTTTTTTCTCTCCATCACGCCTACTTGCAGAGTCTGGAGAAAAATGGACCAACACTCCAAGGACGACACAGTGCAGCTTGCCAGTAGCCTGCAGCTGCACTTTTGGAGTGATAGTTGTTAGTTGCCAACCCTTGGCAACGACCCAAAAAGCTATTGGTTTGTACTTTTACCCTCCAGCAAGTTTATCCTCCACTCCTGACTCCCAGACGTCCATCACTAACAGCACATCAGCAGGATTATGAAGATAACTGCAGTGTTCCCACAGCTTCTCTAAGCTTGTCTATCTAGGAGGCATCACTTGGTTTTGTTTATGTTGGCCAAATTTTGTCTCAAACTGAGTAATTTGGGGCTACTCCTATAAAGGTACTGTAATTTATATATACTCTCTTGTATAAGTAAGTGTAAATTAGTCTTAAAAATGTGATATATTGTTAATAGTTTTTCATGTTCTATTCCAATGTTTTGGTAAGAGCTAAATATTCATTGCTTTAACAGGGTGTATTTGCATTATTAAGCTATATTATCATTATGTCATGGCATAAATGGTCTCTGACAGTAATATCATTTATTGCAATAATTTCTAGGACAATATATCGTCCAACAAAAGTAGTTATTGTGACAGGCATTAGCTCAAGCTTCAACACCCTCAGATCGACAGTGATGGAAGTATGATACCCGGGTGAATGCACAAATTTTAGCCCCTTTTCCGGCACAATACACTGACGTGCCATCTATGTCCATCTCGAACATCGTTCTGAATTAGTTGGCACCAAGTTTGAAAGGGAGACCAAATAAGTTAGAGATATAAAAACAAAGTTTCACAGGCCTCCATGCTGCTTTCTACTGTTTACTAACACAGCTTTCCAGGCATGCCTGACATCAAATGTGGCACACAAGTAAAAAAAAAACAAAAAAACAAAAAAACAGAAAGGCCACTGCTGTGTATACAGCTTTAGTCTGATGAGAATGGAGTCTATCGCTTATTTTTAGCAAGTTTTCTCACATTTAAAAACAGCATATATGTGCTAATTCTGTTGGAAAACGGGTATAATGTGAAACATGGGAAAAACTTGACATGGCATGAAATACTTTTTTTTCACAACCACTTAATTAAAGTAAGTCCAACTCCAGCATGGCCAAAGCTTCACTGCATACTGGCTTCATAGTGTTTCTTAATTGGCCCTTGCAAGTGTAGTGGGAGTACGGCATCCCAGGCCCCAGAAAGGTGAGGTGTTACCCTGATGTAAGTGGGGTGGCTAATATCACACCATGTCTGGGGGTGTAAACTTTCCATGATGAAATGAAGCAAACTTTAGCCATAAGTCCACGTTTCAAGTTCCTTTTCATAAAAAAATAAAAACATTAATAAAATTGCTGCCGACATGTGGAATAAAGCAACATATCCTAATATTTACCGACCACTTCTTCTCTGGACAGAAACATATAGGTGGAGAGAAGACAGTATGGAAGAGATTTTGTCAATTGATTTCTAATAGCAGGCTAGCTCTGGTACTGATTTTCTGCCTGTCTTCCAAAAAGATGATGCTGTGAAAGATATAAACAGCCTCTAATTAGAGGCTGATATTTACCAGTAGACAGCAGGGGGGCTTTGAAAGCCAACTCTACTTTTACTGAAAAGGTGTTTCATGAATGAGCATCAGTCATGTGGTTTGAAAAAAACGTCACCGTCTGCCCATTGGGATATATGGGCCTAAAATAGGCTTCAAATGCTGGGGGATGTCAGTCACTGGCAGTCATTGACACCCTCTGAGCCGGGTGAAGAGGGCCTAAAGACATGCCTATTTTTACAGTGGATGGGGTCAAGAATAGACCCTTCACCCTGAGTGGTGGGGACTGAAAGCCTAACAGCTAAATTTCACTTTAGGATGCAATGTGACCTCACAGAAATGCATTAAGTGACCATGACTTCTTAACACCACATTGTGTGGTGGTGGCACGTTTGGGTTTAGGCACCAAAACTTCTTGATTCAGGTTGTTCTCAAGCACTCTTCATACATATATGACGAGAAGAAATGCACCATAATTTGTATATAAATCATATAATCATGATTCAGCAGTTGATATCTAACCAACGTAATCAAGAAGGCTGTGATCACTTGATCAATGCGCTGATGGGAGTAAAAAAGGAAGTTGTCCAACAGGACGCAGGTTGGCGTGATGGATGGGTCAAAAAACACAGGATGTTCTCTCAGGAGGTCGGTGTAGAGAACCATGTTAACTTGAACAACAAAGTCAGCATGGCTAAAGTAAACTTTGAGTTATTTTAAGGTACGTTGTCACCATATATTTTATCCTAATCTTGACCTATGTAATTTTATGTTAAGTACATAACTTTATGTTACGTCTGAACATCATGTGTAGGGTGCTAATTTGTTAGACATCATGTAAACAGCTGTAAGAGGATATGTTGCGTAGTTAGATTTTACAGTCAAAACAACTACATTTGTTACGTATGGAATGAAAGTACGTTGTAAAAAGACACAAGTACGTCACATGACCTGGCATATGTGAAGGACTTAAGTACGTAAAGTTAAGAGGAATCAACGATGACTTGTAGTTTCACATGGGACACAGACTGCTGTCTCCTGGGTAAAATCCTGTATTTGTTTGACCCATCCACCATTCAAACTCCTGCCTATGAGGACTTACTTGTTCTTTACTCCTCCTTTCCACTTACGTATATGTACAGAGACGAGTCAACCGGAAGTCTATTCATTCCTATGGGAATCTCCGTGATATCCGATGTGCCTGCGAAACTCCTCCCCACCGTAATATTTTAGTCCATAATTTGCCTCGAGTACATTGAAAAAAATTGAACTTCTTCAGTGGATTTCGGAGTGACCGTATGACGGTGTGCTAGCTTAGCTAACAGGGTGCTAACTGGCTAACAGGCTATTTTCTTCAATTCAGTTGTCTGTTGATCGTGTAGTGCGTTTATTTGACTAAAAAGAACTTGTTTATCTAGTTTGAACACATTGTGAATCTGAGTAATGTTATTCTGTTAAAATATGATTATATACAGTCAGATCATCATTATGACTCGTTCAGCTAGTCATATGTCTCTTTAGTGAAATATTTCACAAAAAATGCTGCATACCTGGCAGGCCAACATATTCATTTATTTGTTGCCATGCAATATTGCTCCTGTTTTTGTCCTGGTAAAGTTCCAAGCACATATTCCAAACTACTGGATGGCTAAAATGGAAGATTAGCCTCTCTGCCACGGCTACAGGCAGTTTCTATGCATCCGTTAAGAAGTGCACTTCCTTGCGTTGGACACTAGAGGCATCATCTGTATATTTACGGATCTATTGACACCAGTCACATACGTAAGTGGAAATAAGGTGTTATACTACCTATGGAGTCTTAATATTTAACATTGGCCATTGCGTGACTTCATTAAACCAGGGAATCTATGTGTCCACTACGACAAAGTATCCTACTTGACTTTCTATCGGCACTGTTGCAGTGGTGCTGACAGGTTAATTTAAGACATTACCTGCCCACCATCACGTAATGCTGTGTAATGCGTATTTCTGTGAGACTAGGTCAGCAGGATGTCATCGCATTCAAATCACATGCAGGGAATGTAAAGTCCACCAAAGCAGAGTTCATCACTGTAAGTTAATGTTAGAGGTTTGTTGCCCTTTCTAAACATCATGCCAAGCAAAAATGCAAATAATTTAAGAACCTCTTTTAAAAGAAAAAAATCAAACAGAGGTGACAAGCCATTAACAAATCATTCCATTAAAAACATCTCATATGAATTGACATAGAAGATTTGTGAAAGGTTGTCAAAATGTTTTGATATATTAAAAAGCCAATCAGCTGTTTTTCCAAATTGTATTGAGTAAACAGTGTAGAGTAAAAGCTAAAATAAATTTGGCATGATAGTGGGTGTTCATATTAAATTATCCTAATCCTGAAAAGGAAATGTTCCAAAAAAAAATTCTCATCTGAGTGTTTTACCCTATTTCATAGCTTTCATAGCTATTGCACCATCATAGCTGTGGTAGCCTGTCTCTCACTCTCTGCTCTCATATTCAAAGGAGCCGTCGTTATGCCGTCCTGCCTTCACAGTAATATCCCCTGCAAACATTCATCCTGGGAGCGCACTGGAGGTGAGCTCAAACATTATTATCATGGAGGTTTCAATTGCTTGTCTGTGGACAGAAGCCATCAGTCTCATCAGCAGCAGAGTGACTGAGCCCGACTGTCACATCATCTCTTCATGTTATGTCCTTACTGAGGTCCTTTCAGGCCTTTTTGTTGTATCAACATCACAGTGTGTAATTAAGCAAACATCTGTATTTGAGAGATCATTTCTGTTGTCATGTTACAGCTCTTTCAACGTTATTTAAAGGCGCTGTATGTAAGAATGTGGCCAAAATGGTTACTGCACTCAAATTCAAAATACTGCCACGAGTCGTGTCCGCCCCCCC
>NC_065528.1:27108574-27112123 GCF_006386435.1 Epinephelus moara | reverse complement strand
GGTGAGATCAGTATGTTATATGAACATTATTCCTTAGTCTCTGTGACATATTAGGAGGATTTTATGACTATTTGCTTTATATTTCTTACATATAGCTCCTTTAAATCTATATAAGAGTTACTATTGATTTGTTGATTATGTTATAGTATTTTTTTGCATTTACCTACAAGTATGCAATATCTAATGTATTTATGTTTTGTGATGGTGCCTTCAGGCTGTTGAGTGCACGTGTTAATCAGCTAAAAATAAATGGATTGGACTGGATTGGAAGTTTCCATTCCAATTTACACACTTTTATTGATACACTAACTTTTCCAATCAGGTTTCAAGGCTTCAACAGACCAACCACAACCAAGCACACCACCACAAACCTTTTTTGCCATATTTAGAAGGTTGTTGTTTTCCCAAATTTCAACCATTTCCACTCAGATTTTTAACCCACATATTGAAAATGTGCATTAAAACAGGTGGATGAAAACACAAAATAAGCCATCAAGTCTTTTGAGATGGTAACAACTTCTGTAAAGTAAAGTAAAACTGTAAGTCAAATAACTTCAAATAAAACATCCTACAACATTTCCCTCCCTCTTGGACTTGCGAGTCCTGTGTGTCAAATTTCAAAGCTTGCTTGAATTTAATGGAGCAAGAGTCAAATCTTCTAACAAGCAGCCCATGTGACCTCAAATCCTGAAATATAGTTAAAATGGCTGTCAAAGAGGCCAATTAGATTAACTGTCGACACTTGGTATGTGTGCTCTAAGTCAAGAGTAAAGGTATGAATGTGGTCCAAAATCAGATTTAGTGTTAAGTTACCCAGCCTATGTGGGCCGACAGTAGAGGTGTAACGATCCATCAGTCTGGATTAAGATATCAATTCCATGATTAACGGTCCAATATCATCGATGCAAAGTGAATACACCGATCCATATCATCATCTTTGGGGTGTGGCTTTGTTTTGAAATTCAGTGTCACCGTCGCACAGCAGCAAAGAGGATAACGTTGTTCACTCGGAAATATTTTCGATTATGGAGAAAACAGGTCAACAGACAAAGACAACAATAACTAAGTCAGGTAACAAACTGCGTCGCGCTCGGGTTCGGACTTCAAAATCAGAAAGGCTGTTGGGTTCAGCCCGGGCTTGATTATAACTGTCTTGGACTTGAGTCAGGTTCGGTCAGGAAAATGCGGCCTGTAGTGTAAACAATGCTGTTACCAGATAAAACGCAACGTAACATTACCTGCCTGGTTGAGCATCATACTCCGCTAACTTCTCATTACAGCAACATTAGCTGCTGTTTTTTATAATAAAAATAACAATAAGAATCTTTATTTATGAAGCGCTTTTCCAAACAGAGTTACAAAGTGCTTTACATGTCAATAATTAAAACAGACGAGACATTAAAACAAAAACTTTTTAAAGAACTGATAAAAACATTTAAGTGTATAAAAACTGAGGAAACGAATGACAGTCTGAATGAACTTAAAACTCAAGTAAGGACAGGCTCTCCAATAAAAGTATGTTTTAAGAAGAATCTTCTAGAAAGGGCTGGGAAGGTTAACTTATCCCATGTGTGTTTCATATGTTAGTGGAGTCAGTGTAAAGTAAACATTGCTACACTTATTATTTCTGTGTTGTTTTTATATTTTATGGCCAAAAGTAAAAAAGAAAGGGGTGGCAGCTTCTTCTGTAACACACTATGTTAAATGGACAGATAATATCGCCTCATATCAATCGTAGGCCCCTAAATTGATTCGAATCGAAATCGTATCATGATGAGCAAATATCACATCGTTGTCCAAAGAATCAATATGATATCGTACCATGATGAAACTGTTGATTTACACCCCTAGCTGACAGCACATGTCACTTCCGAATAAATACATGGATTATAGGAAAATGAATTCACAAATTATTATATATCCTTTATGTTTTTTAATCTATATTACAACTCAGCAAACATTCACTACACAGCCTGGGCAGTATAGGTCTGACTATATCACATCTTTCAAATATCTGCCATTGAGATAAACAACTGACCATCCCACTGTCCATTTATCTCACTCCTCTAGACAACACATCAAATATTCTCCTGTGTACACAACACGGCAGAGCTCATATGGAATAGGGAGGCCCGTCTCATGAAAAACACCAACACATAATATTACGCTCAGGCTCATATTGGTGTTTAGATCTCAACATCTATTTAATAAGAAGCTGAGGGGACCAATGTTTAAGGAACAATGGTGGCCCCTCTGTTTAGCAGCGGGGACACAAAGCCAATATCCGGTATGGAGATATTACCCCTGGGTAGGAGGAGCCTTCATCATTCTGTAAATCTCATGTCGTCCTCTCTTCAGAGTTTGAAGGCTGGATGGAGCCATCACCATTGTTTCCCTGACGCTGGTTGCTTCCTTCCCTCCAGACAGGCAGCCTCAACAACAGTCACGTACAAGGCCCACTTGAATTTGACTAAAAGAATTTGGCAGAACAAAACACCGACCAGGCTGTTAGCAAACAGCCAAAAGATGAATACACCTCTGTTCTGCCAAACCTTTGCACAAGGGCACTTGTATTTTTGTGGGATGTAATGAGACTGCTGTATGAGACCGTCTGGTATCCCCCTTGTTTTTAAACTGTTTACATATCATACAGAACTGGTGGCTGCTTTGTATGAGTGACACTGATTGTCAGTTATGAAGTGGAAGTTTCTGGCAAAACTTGGACAACTTAAGAGGCGTAACTGAAGTAATTTCACTGCTGGAAAGACAGACAAATACTTTTGAAATCAGTGCCACATGACCAGAGAGAACAGAGAAAAAGGGCTGTGGCAGAGAGTGCTGCAAGAACAAGTCCTAAAACCCAATAATGAGTTAGCATTTTAGCACTCCTGGTTCCCTCATCTCAAAGTCAATGTTTTTTTTTAATGGGTTTTCAGATAGATGCCTGAAATAAGGTCTACGGTTAACACAAGCTTAAGAGACTTTCACGTTTTGTTCTAGAACATAAGTTGCTAATAAGTCGCTGAATGAGACTACAAAACGTCATCATGCTAAACTGATAAAAGTCATGCGACTGTAGTGTAGTTCTTTTATAGCCTAAAGTGCAACACACACCGCCGCCATACGCCGCGCGTCAAAACGGCCTATGAACAAACCCACACCGGCGCCGGCTGACGCGCTGCGCCGCTCTGCTTCAGCCCACTGCTCAATTTCCAGCGCGGCCAGCGCTGCGAGAAAAGACTTTTATGTACGTCTCAGCCGCCACAGTTTCATTTGCAGCTTTCAAAGGGGTATGTGGGTGCTTACTAGGGGTAGGGGAAATTTCCGATTCTTAGATGCATCGCGATTCGGACGTGGACGAATCTGAATCGATTCACAAACATCCAAATTTTGATTATTTAAATCTGTTAATTAGAGTAATACAGAAGGTTCTAAATAATGCGGAACTAAGAAGCGCGGTACGTGTCATCTCCGGGACACTTTGAGATGCGCACCTGGAGCGGACACGCCGACACGTGCACAGAGGAAAACAAACATGGCTGACCGCCA
>NC_065528.1:27093622-27108463 GCF_006386435.1 Epinephelus moara | reverse complement strand
GATGCGTGGATGTCTGTCGCCACCGAATCATTTGTTACTCTAACTACGCATTTTATCTTGTGATTTAAGATACCTGTTGTTACCTTTGGTTCCGTACAACGAAGTTGTAACTTTCCAGTTTGCACGCATTTCCATTTATATGTTTAATAAAATATAATGGAAATGAATTCAACTGTTTCTTATTACAAATGCACTGTTTTTAAAAATTCCAAGTGTTGAATGCTTATTCAGTGAGACAAAAAGAAATGTGTGTTGTGAAAAAGTGCATTAATATACATAAATTAAAGATGCATCAATAATCGTTTTATAATCGTAATTGTTATCGAATCGTGAGGTGCCCAAAGATTCCCACCCCTAGTGCTTACCGTTTTTCAAATTTTTAATAAGACGATTTTGATAAGAAACTCACCCGTGAAATCCAAGTTGTTGTTGCCTCAAAGTTTTTCCTCTTCTTCTTCCGTTACTAGCAGTTGGCAACTAGTGTAGGTACAGCCACCTAGCCGGCTGGCGTGGGAAATACACTTTAGTGTCAACGGTGCCGCTGCGCACCGCTGCCAATGTGTGTTGGGGGGCGGCACTTGACGGCCACAGTGCCGTGCCGGCGGCAGTGTGCGTTGCGCTTAACATTAGCTTTTTACTTCTGGTTAGGGATGGGTATTGTCAAGATTTTATCAATACTACAACTTTTATTGATACTCCTTATCGATTCGGTACAATATCGGTATTCTTATTGGTTCTTTTTCATTTCTAAATAATTGCTTTTTAGGAAATATATCAATTTATAAAAAAGAATACATTTAGAACAGGAATATCGAATATTTTACATAAAACAAACTGTTGTTTCTGGGTTTTTCTTATAACAGCAAAGTCACTACATAAATAATATTCCCGACATGACAGTACTGAGTGAAGTTTATTTATTTATTTTTTTATTAGTTAGTCCTCCTGTCCTCTGTCCTGCTCCCTCTCTGCTGATGTGATTCACTGTGTGCAGGTAACATTAGTGTTGGAGAGTTGGGGCTGTTTGTCTCAGCCGGCAGCTAAGTTTAAAAGTATTTTAAGAGAAGTATCAAACTAAGTTAGTCTACATACAGACAGCTGTCACTTGAGCTTATTAGTAATAATTCGCTATCAGCTGAACTAGCGTGCTGTCCTTGTGTAAGACATAACGTTAGTGACGCTGGACGGAGCAAGTATTGGTTTCTTACTCCCTTAGGTTTAACTTCACTTACAGTAACGAGTGTAGCTGCTGTCAACTCGAGTCATTTTTGAATTATCTTCGCTTTGTTTCCACCGGGGCCACTCGGCTGTTCACTGGTTATGTTTGTCGTTTAAGTGTGTGTGGAGGAGAGCGCAGGTGAAAGGCTGCAGGATTATAATGAATTAAACCAAACCATAATTGCTCCCCAGTTGGGTATATCATCTGTCATTGACACTTGCACTATTGTCTTTTCAAAATAAATAAAAAGAAATATAGCCCTATGGACTTTATATAACTTTATATATCAAACTGTGACTACTGAGTATCGTAACACCCCTGAGAGAAATTCAAAGCTACTCTTGCTCTTGAGGCAGCGTAAGTCCAAATTGTGACAAACAAAATAAAGGCATCACATTGATGAACGACTGTACATTTTACTACAAAATTATTATGTTGTCTGATTAATTCGAGAGTGACAGTTTATGTATATTAGTCAGTATTCCGATAATATTCAAGGTGCACATTTAGACAAACCATTTTCTAATGACACATTAGGTTTTGCCACAAATTGTGTACAATTTTAAGTAGTAGAAGATAATTAATTTTGCTCTGTTTTGTTCAACTCACTAAAAAAAAGTTGTTTGTACTGAAAATCTGAAAGCACTCACAACAGAAACTGTATCCAAACTAAATGTACTCTAGCCTTGAGAAACAGAAGGACAGCCTAAAACTCCACAATTACAAACAAGCCGTGGTCAATGAAGGTCAAGCATGTTTTTCCATTTTCAATACACCATCTGGCCGAAGCAGGCAGGTAGGCTTTGATGCCTGTATTCATACATCCGGGCCAGAACCTGAGAACTGGCATCTAACTAAGAACGGATATTTTAATATCAACTTCAGCAGACAGTCAGCACTGAGAGCAAAGACGTCTGAATCCCTCCCGGGCAACATGAAAGCTACTGTAAAACCAGCAGACCCAGGAGGTCTCCTGCATGGTGCTTATCAACAGAAACACAGGAGTAATGACTAACAAGACATGAGGCATTTATAGATTTAACATTAAAATGGAGGCTTTAGTTTCCTTTGCTGCAAACACAGGAAGACTCGAGCATCTCAGAAAAGCAGCACTCCAGGAGTCGACATAACTACTATGGGTACACTGCAAAGAAGGTCACTGTACTTGGATGCTGCTGAAGACAGTGTGACTATAGTAAGTCATTTTTATAGAATTTAATGATGAATAACCCTTCGTCATAAAGTGCGTTTACATGGATATGATAAGGATTTCAGTATCCTGTTCATGTGTTTGAGCAGATAAACACTACATCAAGTTTTAAGAAACTCAGATAAGACCTTATCCCGTTTATGCAAACCCAATATGCTGCTCAAGAAACCAGGGTACTGTTACATGTATAACCTTTTCCCTGGAAACAAAAAAAGTGGCAGCAGAAACTGAGTTTTGTAATTTGGATAATGACAGAGGCGGTGTTTCTTCATTAGTTACTTCCCTGTCCTGTTTGGTTGGAGTGAGGAGGAGTGATACCACATTGATGCTTAGATTTTGAAAACCTGACAGTGCTTGTTTTCTCCAGTACCGTAGATACCATGGATACCAATTCTTTCGGACCTGACTAGTCTGTTCTGTATTCTAGTCTGCTGTTAAATGCTGTTAAAAGGAAAAGAAGAACGCCTACCAGTGCTGGAGAATAACAGCAAGTAATAGATGATAAGTGCAGCTGCAGTAACAGCTCCACCTCAAATCGTGTTTAGAGATTCTTCCTGAGGCCAGTGTATTATTTTATTTCTTTGTAATGGGAGCGCTGCATTTTTACACTTTGCTGCAAATGCCAGAATCATGACGAGGCGCTGAGCATCTGTCCTGCATTGTGTGCTGCAGGTTTGGGGTTTTTTCCCTGGTTGCCTAGAGTTGAAAAATGTTAAGCTTTGGGTAAAACACTGTGCCTGTCACTGTCAATTTTACTAAGCCATCCAATCACAGTGGAGGAGGGGCAGGACCTGTAACCAACCACAATCATCACATCTTTAAGCCATGAAACACCAAGCCATCAGTCAATGTTGGGCCATTGGTTAGCATCATTCACCCTAGTCTGTGCGGTGTGTCCCATGCTGTTGCCCCTCGTCAGCTTATTTTGGCTGATTCAGCATGTTGAATCTACAACGGCAATTGTGGAGCCCATCAGTGAATTAAATCACCCCGGTTGGCAGTTCAGCTCTGCACACAAGAGGTGAGGAAAGTAAACAAAGAGCTAACTTTAAGAGGGGTTGAGTTTTTACATAAGGTAAGATAAGTTTTCTTTATCGGGCTGCTGTGGCTCAGAAGAGCAGGTTGTCAATCCCCAGCTCCTCCAGTTCACATGCCGAAGTATCCTTGAGCAAGATACTGAACCCCAAGTTGCTCCTGATGGCTGTTCCATTGGTGTGTGAGTGTGTTAAAAACTGAGAGGCAGGTGGCACCTTGTACGGTAGCCTCAGCCACCTGTGTATGAATGTGTGTGTGAATGGGTGAATGTGTCTCGTAGTGTAAGAAGCACTTTGAGTGGTCAGATGACTAGAAATGTGCTATATAAGTGTAGGTCCATTTGCCATTTATCCATTGAGCTCTTCAGCAAAAATCTTTCGTGGTACTGTGTTATTCTTCACTGGTGCATGATAAATAGGCTTTGTTCTTTCAACAGTGGATTGTGTTGATAATGTGCTAACTGGCTAACTAGCGTCAAGACGGTCTTCCAGCTTCCCTTTTAGAACGACAGTTACAGACTACCACCATCTGCTGGTGTGGAGAGTTATTTCCTCTCACACAGGTGTAGAACATGCATGCTGGTTGGCCGTTGGCTGTTGTATTTGTGGTGTGTTCATGTGCAACTTTTTGGCTGAGACACAGCGACATCAGGTGATGTAGCAGGGGGCTTTCGTCACTGCTAGCTCTCTGAAGTCGGTTTGGTGTTGCTAGACCTTTACATGTCAAAGTCTTGATCATAAACAGCGGAGAGGGAGAAATATGTTTATATACTGTAGGCTGCACAGGGACGGGCGTAATAAGCAAATTCCATATCTAGCTATTCTCATTAAATAGTTTTAGAGTACCCAAATACTTTATTTATTGAAAAAACAGGTTTCAATTTGTGTGTCCCTTTAGGGATGGGTCACGATTTTCGAATTTTCGAATTTTCGAAAAGTCGTTTTATTTTGAAAAATCAATTTTTTAATGCGACTATTACTATTTGCCGTCTTATTTCCCCCCTTTATTTGACATGCAATTCGGGGCGATTATTCGAAAAATCGTCGAATAGTTGCCATGATTTTCGAATAATGTTTTTGCTTGTGCTGCCCATCCCTATTATTAAACCAACTGATAGTTAACATGAGAAAAAACAGCCATGTTTGTGACGCTGCCATTAACGTTAAAAAGATTAGATGACATAGGTGACATAGGACATTAGGTGACATGCCTAACAGTGACAGTGACAGGCTGATACCCGTGTGGAGGACGTTGTTATAAGAGTAGCGTAGCTGTTTTCAGGAATAACGTTACCTCAGCACGTACTGTGTGTGATTGGGCGACAAAGAGTAATGGTGGTAAGTGTTTCAAGCAGACAGCTGGCTATCTGAGCAGAGGAGAAATTAGCACTCAAGTAATCAAGTGGAAATAAATGTAGAGTGTAGTGTTTAATATTTCCTGTCACTCTCATCTCCCATTGCTGGCTTATTTTTGTAAACATCACAGACACCTGCACAAATGGGCCGCAGTGATCAGTAACTGGGACGCTAGTATACAGAGCCGGATTTCTCTGTGGTCATATCCATATCCCAAATTTGATCATAACCAATATAAACGTCATAAACAGGTGATTCATGTCCATGTAAATGCACATTAATTTAGTTTATTTCTGTTTTGGTACATTTGGGTATTCCTGTGAGGGTATTAGTGTTCAAACTCCGACTCTATGGAGCATCAAAAAAGGCAGAGCCAAACTCATTTCTACACATCAATTCTGCTCTGCCTCTGTCCATCGAGGCTGGAGGAATAATTAAATGTTTTGTTTGCTTTGTTTTTTTGTGCAGAGGAGAGAGAGGACGGGTCTCTGCTGTCAGTTACCGCATGATCTGCTGCTCCAAGTCTGGCCAGGCCTGTCAGTCAACATCTCTCTCTCTTGACATCAAAACATTTGATAATCACTGCGCTACAGATGCTGAGGAGAGGGGGCAAAGAAAAAAGACACACAGCCTGGTGCGCTGCGCCTACTAATTACGCTGCCTGAGATGTCTCTTTGTCATTGGACTAAACTGCGTGACATTTAACAATAAATTGCATTTTGCCCATTTACTTAGCTGAATGTGCAAGAGCAACAATCAAAACTGAGTGCATGCAAATGAAAAATGAATATGTGACAGGAATATACGAAACAGGCGTATCCAGCGTGGCTCATCCGTGGCTTGGGTCTGATTGTTTAGAAGGAGAATATAAGCTGATGAAACAGACTTGTCACTTTGATTATGGAGATAGGTTTCTCCGGAAAACATATGTTTGCTTCTCAAACCGCTGAAGGCTTTGCCAGCGCACTGCCGTGGGTGTAGAAACAAAACTCTTGCAGGTAGGCACCCTCAAATCAGATCGGACCCTCTGAAGAATCGGGAGTTTTCTTGTAGAGGCTGTCTGATTGGTCACGAGAGGGCCAGATTTATTTAGCAGCACTAAGGTAGACATTTTATACAGTAGATGCTTTCCTCTGATGGAACCAGAGAATAGCGATTACCTTGGAGCCACAGGCGTCCTCATCGTAAACACCGCCACAGCCCAACTGAAGTGGAGCAAATGTGAGCACTCAGCATTAAGTAAATGAAGTAAACCTATTAAGGGCTGAGTAAATAAAGAGAAATGTTTTTTTTTCTCATATAATTGAAATGTTATTTGGGTTTGGCTGAGCGCGGCGAAGAACTTCAATAACCGTCTGGGTAGAGTAGAATGCCCTTGAAGCTGGCACTCAAATCAGACAGCATAATAACATTCAGATGGTCTCCCTGCATGGTGATGACACAGCACTGGCAAGCCCTGCCTCTCCTGTGCTTTGCCCTTGAATGATAAAGCCTTTACCCTTTGCATTTACGCAGCGACTGCCGCTTCCATCACAAGCTTTTCTGCTTGGCATCGGCAGAAAAGAAGTATTAACCGTGCATCCATTGTTGCACCTGAGACACACGACTCCCCTCTTAATGCAGGGAGTTGAAAGGTAAGCAGACTTTGCATAACTTGAAGCCTCGCATGGTTTATTGGAGGAGACAAGCATGACCGTGTGCGGCGTACTGCCAGGCTCAGTGGTCACCTCCCCGGTCAGGATGACCCACTTTGAGACGAACATCGATCAAACACTGTTTAATTTCAAATGGAGTGTCTTAAGGCTCAGCCAGTCTGGGTAAGCTGCAATGCTCTTAGGGGTAAACCCAGATCCATAATTCCATTAGATACAATCTGTCTTTGTTGAAGTGATACACCACTGTACCTTCTGGACTGCGAGATAGCGAGATGGACCCTGTTCGCTGATACGATATTTCATAGATTCACAGAATATGAGCCAATCTAGGAAGTGGATGAGATCCTCTTAGATCTCCCCCTCCTCTCCGCTTAGGTTTGATCGGGACTCAATCCTCTCGTGTAGCACAATCAAACTGAATGACAGCACTCAGAGTCTGCACTCCGGATAATCATGCAATCAAATTGCATTATTTGGCTTCCACAGGTGCAGCGAGAATGCCGAGCATTTGCCACTGAGGCTAATTTGAGTCGTATTTGCCTCGACGGGTCTCTGCAGAAATTATTTTTTCGCCCGCGATGAGAGGGTTTCCTTCGTATTTGAATGTTCAGTAATGGGATGTTCCGGACTACAATTTCAGTGATAACACTTTTGTGAAGGACTTTAGTGCCATATTGTATAATTCATTTATAAAGATATACAGCCTGTCCAGCCCTCAGGCCATAATCTCCCAGTGTGATTGCATAGAGAGAAAAATATTTATTTAATTCTGCAGGATATTCTTCAGTACATTATTCGAGCAGAGAAAGAAATGCATTCAGACATCAATCATCCATTTATCCATAAATGACCAGCTTCACATGTAGCATGATTCCTCCAAATCATCCAGACATGGCATTAGAGCCTCAAGATGGGAGCTAATTAAAAATGCAACGTAATTATGTCTTGGCAGAACAAGACAACCTCTCTGATGTCAATGTGAGAACGGGCATTGTTACTGCATGCAGATGGCACATGAATAGCAAGTTGAGAAGAAAAGAAAAAGATCTCGCTGAGCAGGAGTCTTTTTGCCAACGCTGACTTTACCAGCCCTGTTTTAACGGTTGCTAGGCAACACTCATTAGTGCGCTCCACTGATGGAGTCAGAGAGATGGGATGTATGAACCCAAAGTTAGACCTTTGCTCAGAGGCAATTAGATCTCTTTAGGGAGAGTTTGGGGTGGGTGGGTGAGTGGGGGAGAGAGACGACGCCAACATCTGGCACAGTGCTGTGGTGAACCTAAATGTACAAGTAAAGACAAATGGTACATGAGATTTTTGCAAGCTTTAGGAGTGTTTAAAATTTCAGCCTTGGATATTTGTGTGCTGTAAAGTACATACTGCAATCTGTCTGTGATGTTCAGAATATTCCATGAATAAAGTCAAACTAAAATCTTAAAGATCCTTTTTTCAAGAAAAATATCCATGTGTATAGTGATTGGTGTTTGCTTTGACTGGTGTAGTAATTTAAATGTCTGAATTTCTCACATTATGTTGCTGAATATCAGTGAAAAATCCAGGCTCGAGAAAGACGCTTCCGCTTACTTGATGCAAAACCTGGAGTTACAATATTTTCTCCCATCAAACTCCACTAACACTGCTGAAAATATACTGATACAAAGCAACGAGGGATGGGCCGATGTGAAAATTTCTAACCACTTGACATTAAGCCAAACACTGCACTGGCCCAGTTTACCAATTTTTTTAAAATGTGTGACATGAATAAATAGAAACAGGGCGTCCAACAAAAGTTCAGCTCAAAAGGCGCGCCTCGTTCGTCTGCTTCAAATTCAAAATGTCTTAAAATTCTTGAGAGACAAAGGGTACTAAGTTCATTTGCCCTCTAAGTGCGGTTCGTTTGGGCAGGTGTGAACACAGCAATCACACTCAGGTGTGCACCAAAACAATCTGACTGAGACCTTCTTGAAGAGGTGGTCTCAGTCTGGTTACAAATGAACTCTGGTGCGGTTCGTTTGTGGTGAGGTGTTCCGACCTGGATCTGAACCAACTGTCACATGACACATTGTTTGGGTTAAACATGAGCATGTTACAGTCCTGGAGGATTATTAATGTGCACCTCCTCCTGTACTGCCTTAATATGCACATTCAGCACATCCAATGCATCAAAACATTGTTTTCTAGTTGGAGCCGCGCCTCGTTTTCAAACTGTATGGTTTGACTAAAATGAACAATGACAGCAATATAGTCCACGATGAGCAGCGCTAAAATCAACCTGCGTAGTTGTCCCTCCATTGTGACATTAGAAAGTGTCACATTTATCTTGCAAGTGTACTCTTCTTCAACGTTTGCTTTACTTCCTGGATTTTTCCCACATGGAAATTCTGACCAATCAAGAGCAGCTTTCTCACACAAGGCATTTGATCTGGTCCTCTTGTAAATGCTGCCGTGAGAATATGAACCAACTCTAGGCAACTTTGTAACAGAATGAGTCCCTGATTCAGACCAAAGCAAGACAACTCTAGGTCTGAAAGCACCCTAACTCTACCATGTCTCCTCTTGTCACACAAAAAAAAAAAACACATGAACTTTCTAGTCAACAAACACCCAACTTTAAAAGCCAGTATCTACAGAAAAAAAGTGCAATATTAAACAAATCAAAAGGAAAAAAAACTAGAGTGAGAATGTTCATAAAACCGTGGAATTAGGTTGCTCACAATCTGCTTTATTGTTCAATAAACTTGTGTTTCTGCATTTAGATAACTGCTGGTGTTTCACTCTATCACAGCCGTTTCAGTGCTGATAGAAATGCCATGAAAATTGCCATTTCATTGCCTCAGATGTGAAAGCAGCTTAGGAAAAGAGAACATAAGAAATTTGACTAATGTAAATACAAAGCTGGATGACTGAAGTGTTTCTGTAGAAAATCCACAGTTTTCAGTGTTTGAAAGGAGCAACTGTGACCTTATGATAAGCACAAATCACCCACCATCAGCCAAATACAAGCACACACAAACTAGGCCTTATTTAAATACACTCCATGTGAGTCCCCACTGATGCTTAGTTATTCTTTTCATTTCATGACTAGACAGAAGAAAATAACCAATACTCTTTAGAGGGTGCCCTTGTTATTGCGGGTGCATAAATTTGATCCAAACCACATAGATCACATCCAGATCCAGTTCATTAGTCTCAGATTGAGTGCTGGGTATTTTGCAGTTAAGAGAGTAGAGAAAATCCAATTTTGCGCTCATCCTATTCGCCAATTCTTTCTTTGGGAATCTTTGTGGTGGCCCGTCTAATGAGCTCCCATGAAATTTGGTTTCCACACCAGACAATATACCTCATTGTGTCCGGGCCAATGTTTATTTCTCCTCTCCCCTCCACCCTCGGTGCGTGCACGTGCTCGCTCACACACACTACACAGAATGAGGCAATTTGAATGTGAGGAAGCTGCCAAGTGGAAGTTTGCAGTCATTACCTCACAGCCAATTGATACGAGCATTATTCAGATGAGCAGAGTGGTCTTTTAGGTGACACAATTTATTAGGAAGTTAAGTGCAATACACTACGAGGGTCAGTCAGAAGGGACTTTGATTAAAGAGAAGGCTCTGATCGTGCTGTATGTGTGTTTAAGGACTCAGTGGTCACTGTAATCATTCTTCGTCATTCAGGTCATGAACCTTTATTTCAAGACGTTGTTACGTGTCATTTGTTAAGCTACATGACAAGTCCACTACCCCTCAGGATCATTAACGTAGTGTAAAATGCCATAGGTAATAATGGGGACTGGAAGAAAGGCGCCTACAAGATGACCACCTCCTACGTGGACAAATAAGCATAACAGTACTTTAGTGTCTTTCTGACTCACAGCCAAGAAGACTGGTTGACAAAAACATCCATCAGTCAAGTATATGTTTTACCAGCCAAAATAATAAATGGGCTGGCAGTGGAGTGCCATGATAAAATAGTTTACAAAAAAGATTTAGTATGTCCCAATGCATAGTATGCAAATGCAGTATGCCAAAAATACCAGGATGTTCTACGACATCCAGTCCAATTTTGCAGTATGCAAGTCAGTTTGATTATCTGGCTATTCTGGCCCACAATCCTCTGCGCAGCGGACGATACGTCACATCGACTAAGCCACAAACAGATAACAGCTTGACAGCTCATTGACAGCTGACTGACAGCAATGATGGATGACGGCGCATTCAAGTGACTGATGACCAGTCAGATAGTAATAACAGTAATATTAATTGTTTAATTATATAAAATAATCATAAATATAACCAGAAACAAAAGGGAATAAGTATTAAACAACAATGACAGAGAAATGCACAGCCTGTTTTATCTCCAAGGTAACGGATCTAAAATCAAGAGGATCAAAGTTCAGGGTGTAATGTTATGAGGACGTAGTTTGTCCCAACTGTGTGCAAGAGTGATCAAGATGGTCAGCTCACGGCAACGTTTAGACACACATAAAAACACATCTGCAGTATGTGTGTGTGTCTGTTACACTCTGACACTGACAGAGAGGAACCGCAGAGCAGCGTGACCATAATTGACAAAAAAACAAAAAAACAACAACGCTGTAAAGACTCAGCATGGTTTTTTATTACATGACTATTTTGGTACAAATATTTATTCGCCAAATGGAAAATCTACCAGCATTTGGCGCTTGGCAGGGGTTTATTTCAGACCCTGACTACAGTACAAAAAGCTTTCAAAATACTGTAATGAAATTTCAGACGTGATCACATTCAAAGTCCAATATTATCCCCAGACACGAACTTTGATATTGGACGATTCTTCTTTGCACTCACTGCCAGCATCTTTCTAATTGTACCTCTCTACATTAACAACACACACTACACACTACATTATAACAAGGAAAGCCAGGGAACCAGACAATCTGCAAACTCATTATTGATTAATCTGACAGATCTGTCTGGTCCTCCTCCCGTTCAGACAGATTTCCAGTCGACATGGCCTGTGGCGGGCCAATGAAAACCATCTATATAATATGGGGCAGGTTTGATACAGTGACTAACAACTTGTGGAGCCTTGAGGCAAAATACATGATGACTTTGTTTTTGTCTTGTGCACCGTAGCAATGAGGACACTCTAGCGAGGCCAAGTCGAGCATTAACCCAGCTCAGTAGAAAGGAAGCGCCGTTGCTGCATTTTCAAAAACAACCAAAATGGCTACAGCTGATGCGGGAATTTCTGTCGAACTATGATTTTCAAATTCTGTTGGCAAAACTAGAAACACTTGTTTATACACATATTAATGCAACACCGTCACAGCTCATCTCCTAATACTGTAGTCTGTTCACATTTGTCTGTCGCTCAGCAATATGTGGTGCCAGGCTTTATGGCAAACAAACTATGGTTAAGGTCAGTCTAGACAGGGTTGGGTTGGTTAGGTTGAGGGAACCATCATGGAAACATTAAATAAAAAGGTGAAATTCACTGTAGAGCTGTGACGAGACAAACTCTGATCTTCCGAGTTACAGTCAGCTACACACCCCTCCACTATCCCAACACCCACACCCTTACTCTACCTATAAATACACACTATTTCCTACATTAGCACTGAACGTTAGCTAATATGGATCGAATTACGGGGGATACTGGTCTGTTGAGGTGACAGATTTTCTCTAACAATGTTGTCATAGTATTATTCGGACCATTTTATCATGGCACTGCACTGCCAGACCCCTGAACTCTTTCCTTACAAAGACAGGTCATCTGACAAGCTAGGAGCACAGTGCAAAATGCAACAGACTTTTTTTGCCTTTCATACTGAATAGCAACAGGCTTTCTGAGTTACAAACTACAAGGGTAGTGTCATGGAGGTGGCTGTCTGTGGCCCTGAGTGCCCTACATGCTTATTTTCAGCCCGCTGTCAGTATTTAAATGGATAAACAAAGGTCCTCTTGTACGTCAGGACATCAGGACACAAACACACACACACACACACACACACACACACACACACACACACACACAAACTGCATCATCTAGCAGCCGCATAGATTAGACTGTTTTAATCAAGTTTGTTTGATGAGAGCATGGTTTGACTGGGACATGCAGCTGGCAGCAAAGGACAGAAGAATTGAATTAGCCCCGCTGTAGACTGTACAGTAAACCTCTGCTCCGAAAAATAAGTACTGATCATTTTCCATGGTATTCAAGAAATATCCGAACTGCTGCAGATGACATTTGGAAGAATTGTCATGCCCATCAAATGGCTAATAAGACTAATTGTTAATGGTTTTTACTGACTTTTACAAAAAAAGAACAGAGACTGAATGTTTGAAAGGACAACTGTAAATTCTGTTCATATACCTGGTGTTCATGGGTAGTTTTGTATGCAGTTATAAACAAATTCTACCCATAAAAAAAAGAAATTAATGAATTAGGGATGTCTAACAATTAATTTTTGAGAAAAAATACAAGAGGCCTTTATTTTTAGTCAGGCGCTACATTGACTCAGTGAGCTTTAGTGCCACATTTCGAAGATCTATCCACTTAGAGGTGGTGAAATTTTAATGTTTTGTGATGTAAACGTGCCTTGTATTTTGTTTTCTGCTGGCTTTGCTGACAGACAGACAGCTAGCCGTGCTAGCATGTGGAAACACAGCACCTACTGCCCACCCTAAGGTCTCCACTGGTTAGCTAGCGCTCACATTGGCTGCTCTGCACTGCACAATACTCGGGTTATGTGGGAGCTAGCTAAGGACAACACTAAGCGATTACCACTGCTAATGCTATTGTACTATCCAGACAGCAATGCTATGGAAACATGGTGCCCAACCTAAGGTCTCTCCCCAGGTTGCTGCAGTGAGTAAGCGGCTTCATTTTGAGCCACGAAACCCCTTTAGCATTGTTAACTATGTTGGCACCACTAGCCGTACTAACAGGGCTAACAGTGATGCTAAAGGGCTTTGCAGCTCAAAACTGGGATGCTTACTTACCAGGGTGACCTCTGGAGAGACAGGAGGGTGGATGGGAACAATATTTCCACTGCAACGCGGTTGGGTCAGGATCGCGTTACCAGTGGCAACGGCCAAATTAGCAGCACTGCTAGCTAGCTCCCACCAGACCCAGGTAGTGCGCAGGGCAGTAAACCTAAAAGTAGCAAAATTAACCTACAGACCAACATGCGTAACTAGTCAAAAACATTCTGCTGCTAACAAATTAAAGGTAAATCCATTGATATGCCGAGAGTAAATCCAAAGACTCTTTTATGTTTGAAAACTATAACCCCTTAACAATATGCCCTGAGTGTACTTTGTGGCCCAACGATTGCATTAAAACATACACATTTCACATACAGGCTTGTGTAAGTCTGGAAGGTTAATCTTCTTGAGTATAATAAATACAACGTGAAACTGGTTTTCACAGCGGGAAATTAAAAATGTAAAAGAGGCAATCATTCACCCCGATGCAATTATATTCTCAATTCTATACAGGGCTCGACAGTGCGAGCGTTTCACTCGCATTTGCGACTAAAAATAGGTGTGTGCGAACTGTAAAAAATATTTAGGGGCACATGTGTGCATAAAAAAAATCAGCCGAAGTGGCCTATATTTTTGTCAACAAAAAAATATGATAATCTAACCGCAAATGTTGGAGGAACTCCAGCCGCCTTCCCTCTTCCCTCTTCCCCGTGTAACACGGTTATGGGCGGTTTTCCAAGCCACTGTCGGCACAGTGAATATAAGTCCCACTGTCGGCAGGGTGGAAATAAGTCAAAGGCCTCTAGTTTCCCGGCGCAGCGCAGGGTGGCCTGGGTGGCAAACCCCATGCAGAGCTAGTTTCGAGCAGCGCAACCCAAGGCGCACTCAGTTTGGTAGTTTGGCAGACCGAGGTGCGCTGAGATGGGTGTGGCGGCACAGCAGGGGGCGGTGTCGACAGATCCAGCTTGGCGCAGTGACAGTTTCGTGCCAAAAGGCTTCCCGAAGGTACGCTAAAAGCTCGCCAGCTGAAACCAGGTCTACTGTCAACGCAGGCGGAGCACAGCCAGTGTAGCAGAAGTTTGGCTGACCGGCGGACAGTGCGCACACGTCACCAAAACCTCACAGGCAGGTTTCCAGAATATCAGACACATTAACAATGCAATAAATACCCAAAAAAACACTATTCAATGCAACTATCTGCTATCAGCACATAAATGTATCTCTATATCAACTGTCCCATCACATCTGATGTCAGATCAAAGGGGATTGGCACTGTTTGGCACGTTTGGCACGCGTAATGGAAACCCAACCTGATTTGATTAACACAGCTGCAAACTAATGAGTTCACATCCCGCTCAGCCAACCACAAACATCCACAGCATCAGATAGGGAGTATATATTC
>NC_065528.1:27063149-27093391 GCF_006386435.1 Epinephelus moara | reverse complement strand
ACTTGATGATTTTACCTTTCTGTACATTTTGTATACAAATTCATTAAATAATTTTGCTTGTAAATGTCTATTTGCATCATGTTTATTACGGAAAACACATTATTTGATCAATTTACATTGTGCCCCTAAAGTTCTTTGTGCGCTCCTTACTTTTTCAACTTAGGAGCACATGTGCTCCTTGGGAAGTGAAAGGCCTATTTCCACCTCCGTTTTATAATAGCGGTGAAGCCAGCGGGGCGCACACAGCATCCAGCTGTGACCCGTCACAATGGCATATTCACTATTCTATGAGTCAAGCTATTTGAACCTTTTGTGACCTTTTATGTTTCATTTGGAAGTCAGAGCACAGTGTCCGGCACGTCAAGCTGAACAAAAAATGGCAGAGGCCCCTGAAAGCTTCAACCATGATTTGTCAAACATCTGCTTCTTTTGGAAAGAATGGAGCTTTGAAATAATGAAGCAGGGGGTGGCCGCAGGTATAGTTTAATGGGATGCAATCAAAGTTAGCACAGTCTCTATGAATGTGTTTTGATGTATGAAAAGGCCAGTCTGTGAGCCTGTGAGCCACCTGTCTGACTGAGGTTGAATTGGCTTATTACCACCCACAGTTACGGATACAGGTTCGCGTGGGACTGAAATCTGATCCACTGGACTTATGATGCAAGAAGAAAAAGTCCAGTCAGTCTGATTGGTGACCGAGCCATCATCGTCTCTTTGTGACGCAGCTTGCTCAGCCTAATCAGTTGCTTTTGTTCTGGCAGAAGGGACACTACCCTCCCCAGCTCACGTCCATTATCCTTAATTAACAGAGCAGAGGGCTGCAGATGAGGCAGAGAGGCTCAGTAAGGCGACACGAGTGTGGGCTGCATCAGAGGAGCTCGCGATTTGAGCAGATTGAAAAAAGCATCGGAAAAAAACGTTAGATCTTACAGTTTTCTTTAGACAGCAACATTCACAAGAAAGTTTGTGAATAATGAGCATCACGCTGCTTTTTGCAGAAAATGACATGCTAATTTGACCTATTGAATTCTTTTCCCCCCCTCAAGGATTTCTCATCACATCACAGCACCTCATAGGGTACAAGTGACTCACAACTTCACAAAACAATGACATTACAGCTAATCAAACCTGGTAAAATGAAAAAATTAGTACCCAGCCAGGTTAAGTGCAACCTCTGCTGATGTTTAAATCAGCTGCCTATTCAGAGGTGAACAGTATCGTTAAGGAGCACTTGTTGTCTAGACTCCCTGACCCCCCAGATAGTGAAGTCTGAGGACACATCATGAGTCGTTCAAACACACTCCACTACTCAAACATTAAGAGAAACCTCAAACTGATTTTTCATTATAAATACTTACAAGAGGTTTAAAGGCATTAATGAGAATTTGACCTTCAGGTACCAGCAGAGCCACGTCAGCCTTAAGTGTATTTTTTTAAAGAGGGACTCTCAAAAACATATCACCTTCAGGGAATAATATGACATTTTCAAAATAATTCATTGTGGATTCGGTACATCGATAGTCTTACCCTTATAAGCCTTATAG
This sequence comes from Epinephelus moara, assembly GCF_006386435.1. Lineage (NCBI taxonomy): Eukaryota > Metazoa > Chordata > Actinopteri > Perciformes > Serranidae > Epinephelus > Epinephelus moara. Next base: position 27,091,847 of record NC_065528.1, on the reverse strand, counting down.
TAAACAAGACCCAACTGCACGACCCGAGCGGATTGCCGTCATCTCTATTCATGTGGTGCTTCTTGGGATGCAAGATAAATATCAGGCCGATCAATTATTGGCTGATAATAGGACATTTTTATGATTATGCATTACTTCAATTCTAGCCAGTAAAAAGCGCAGATAATATTAAGCCAGACTGCTTTCATTGACTTAACAAGGGCAGCGTCTATACACCCAAATAAGTGGGTGGCAGTACATGAACCTTTAACCTTGATTTGACCACATTTTGGATTAGTTCCAATTACTCAATCAGGTCTGTTTCTAAAACAAACAATCTTTATGTTTTTGTGGTTTAGGTTAAGTGTTCTCTGTTAAGTGACCCTTGTTGATAGCTCTGTAATGGTGCATTCACGCTAAACACCAGTGCAAAGATGCATATACACACAAATTTGGGCAACTTGAATCACATAAATAGACAAAATTTGCATCGTAAAATTGACATTTTTCACTGGAGGCAAGAAATTCGAGACACTGTAACATTTGACCTTCTAGGTACAGTGACTATTTCTCGATTAACCCTCAGCAATTATGAAACTGCCACTCACTGGAGACAGATGGACAGACGTTCCGCAGCCGAGATTAAACATCTAAAATTGGTGTCCAGCAGAGAAGTCATGACACCAATCCAAACTAACAGGTCATCAAAGTGGGTACAAGTCAGCTTCAAGTAGTGCTGGAAGCAGAAGTCATCTAGTGAAATTCACAGAGTTGTGTGCACCTCCAGATGATGTTATGAACTCAGACACTATGTGCCTGTTGTCACAGTCCCAGATATATTAGAAGACCAAACACCAAAGCAGCAATAGTGGTTTATTCAGCCACTGCTGATGATGTAAAGAAATGGCGTTGATATCTACATTGATGTAATCCCTTCTGTCTGTCCGGTTCATCTTTCACGAGTAATGCAGATTAACACACATGATCCTGTGGTCAAACTTGGACAAGTAACGCAAGGGGAAAATTTGCTTTGCGTCTGGTGCAAACACACCATAATGTGATTAGTCCAGTTTATCACATAAGCAAATATTGAGAATTGACAACTCCAGAACAAGTTGTTTACAAGTTGTATCATGCAAGTTTGTTAGCAGGGTCAGAAATTAACACTTGCCAAGCGCCAAATGCGGATAGATTTTCTGTTTGGCGGGTAAATTTCAGAAAGCTATCTGCCACACTGGAGGGTAAATATTTGTACCAAAATAGTCATTAATTAATTAATGAATTATGCTGAGGGTTTCTACAGCATTTTTGTGTCATTTACTGTTGCGCTGCTTCTGTCGTCTGTGTCGCTGATGAGTTCCAGTCATACTTAGGTGCAGGTTCAAGTACGTTGTTAACTCTGTAAAAAAATTTATTCTATAAACGAATGGCTACGAAAGCTGTTTAAAATGGGAAAGTTCCTATTTTTTTTGTTTCGTTTTCTTTTCTTTTCTTTTGTTAAACATTTATTGTTTAACTACAGCATTTTTAATAATAAGATGCAAAAATCGTATTATGGCATGTATTTCTACAAAGGTAGATTTTAAAAATTCGATTTGACACTCAAATGAAGTTGCAAACCCCATAGTATTCTTGTTCAACAAGTCCTATGGTACTTCTGTCATCATTTAAAGTTGTTCTACTGCTGCAATTTTCAGATAATTAATTACTAAAGTCATACACATGTGCGTACAATTAGGCCAGTAAAAATATACATCTGTACAATAAACTCCACTATCACTTGCCACCAGTCTGCTGCTCCTGCTCGCGACTACCAGTCCCCTTGGCTGGTGAGTCATTTCGGACACTTTTACAGTCGTAACATAAAGGTTAGCTAGCTCAAAGTGTAGTTATCGAGTTCAGCTATTCTTGGTCAAGAAAAATATCCAAGTTAATTGCTTGTTAAAACATGGTATCCAAGTATCTGTTTGTACATATATTACTTCAAATACATGATATAACATGTTAAAGGACAGCTTAAGAGTTCTTCGGAGCCAAAGTCACCAAGAAGATAAGCTAACACGTGGGAGAGTGCTGAGAAACAATTCATGAGATGTGACTGAAAGCAAAATAAACCTTTAATCTATATTTTATTACTTAGACATTAATCTTAATCAAGACAGCATATAAGGGGGATTTTTCCCAAAATGCAATTAGGCCACTCTTTAAATGTAGTGTTTAATATATGAGATCAACAGCTTTAGCTAGAATAAATACTAGGACAAGAGAAACACATGCATAAACATCAACAGATCTTTCTGCTGGGATTAGTATGCTAAACTGTTTTGATTATCATGACTCTTATATTTGGATGTTAATTTGGAAGTGAGATACTGAATTGGTTCAGCTTTGGCATTATATCGTGCATATAATCAATGTCAGTCAATCCTTTCATTTGAGGATGCTCAATTTCCCCTTTTAATTGGGACTTAATGTCCATAGGAAATGCCAAAATGAGGACTGTAATTTCCTAGTGCCACACTACATTCATTATCAATGCCTCGTAAACAAAGGCCCCCATTGTCGCCATGCTCAGTCTCAGCCCACAACTTCAGAACTGATCCTATTCCATTTGCATTTCAGCATATTATAAGGCGCAATTAGCAGCAATATAACAAACCCCTCTCCAGGAAAGTCATATATTGATGACTAATTAGTCCCTAATGAAAACGTAACCTGCGGTCGCCTGGGAGGTTAAACGACTCCTCTGATTATGCTTTCTGCACATGCATATAGGCAATCTTATTTTAAAGAGGCAATGAGCTCTCAGGGAGTGGGCGGAGAGAGTCCTGTGATTGGCTTGTGTGGTTTTTCTGCTCCAGTTCCAGCAGAGATGTGTGTTACATAAGGTCGCCTGTTGCGTCATCTCAACTAGTCTGTGCTGGACAGAGCTGCTGCTCCTCGCTGTGGCATGTGTGTACATGTATGTGACAGAAAAATTACATTTAATTGGTAAATTTAGCACAAAATGAGGTTGCACTTACAATGGGATACATGTCATTAGGCAATCCACATGGCAACTGTCTCAAAGAATGAAAATCATCTCCCTGGAAATATGTATTGGGAAATATAATAATATAATAATAGCAGCTTTTATCCGCATCTCCTGTTTGTGACTGACAGTGATTTAATAAAATACATTAACAGGCAATATCTGCCTCTGCTACCACTTACCTCATCAGCTTACTTACGAAAACATCTCTCAAATATGGCATTACACACTTTAAAGCTGGGGTAGGAAGTCGTACTTTGGCGACATTGGGCAAAAATCTCGTAATAACCTTTAAGCACATAAGCAAGATGCTATTCCATCATTGGCAACAACTGCTTACCAGAGTTTTAGGCAGCATTCACATGTAGTTGTTTGGCAGATGAAAATATCAATGACAAAAATGTCCAGTTAGAAATAGGCCAAATAAATAAATGAATTCATTAACAGCACATTAAATAGCCTAATTTTGTCTCACCTATAATTGTGTGCACCTTACATGGAATAATCTGCAAAATCTGATCTTGTTTTAATTGAGTGCAAATTATTTTAACTATACATCTACACCAGGGGTGTCCAAACTTTTTTGAATGGGGGCCAGATAAAAAGGGGTGTCCAAACTTTTTTGAATGGGGGCCAGATAAAACAACGTGAAAATACCTGGGGGCCAACAGATTCTCCCGTCAAATTGGTTTTAAAAGAACAACAAGTGAGACAAATGCAACCATTTTTATCTTTTAATGAACTATTACTACTTGATGCCTGTCTACAAAGTGTATGATAGTCCTGTCATTGTGAGGTACAGGGTAAAAATGCAAAGTGATGTTGCTCGATCAAACATTATTGTGTAAAGGGCCACATGTGGTATATTTTGAAAGTCAAGCTGAGGGCTGATTGAAATTGGTCTGCGGGCCACAATTGGCCCCTGGGCCAGACTTTGAACATGCCTGATCTACACCTTAGCATGTTTATCATCCTGTATTTCTACTTTTAGTGATCATTTATTGCTATTTGTTGTTTTGTATGATTTCATTTCTGTTTTAACTGAGTCACATGATGGTTGTTTGTTTGCTTATCCATTGCTTTTAATGTCTTGGTTCATGCCCGGCATCACTGAAAATGAGTCTCCTTCAACTGATTTCCCGAGTCTTAAATAAAGGTTTGAATGAATATGTTGCCAAGACAACTATGATATAAATATATGTAATGCAGACCAGAGGAGCTATCCATCCACCGAAGCCATGCAGATTTGTCCCTGCCTCTACAGAGGCATCCACATCCATGGCAGTCACAGTCATGCAGCCTACAGTGTGAGCACACAGGTCGTGGTTTGATGATCAGGCTGCACAGCGTGAGCACATAAATCATGAGCTTTGGCTTTACAGCGCAGACAATGTACTTGTACAGTGGAACAACATTTTTAAAATCATAAGGAGTAAGCCCTGCTTTAGTGTGCTCAGTGTACTTAGGTAACGGGTTCTCCGGTAAAACCTTCAACACACTGTGGGACCCCTCGTAGATCAGACTGGAGAGACGCGTCACTCCACCACAGGGAGCCAGATGGTGGATAGAGGGCTTGGTGATTTACGGTGACACATAGCGCACCAGGTCCTTTACCTCGTTTACCTCTGCTACTAAACCTAAGTCACTCTGTTCAATAGAACCCTGCTTCATCAAGTTATTTAATCTGATGTGTTTTATTTCTGTTTAACTGTAGGCTATCATATGTCTACTTAAAACGTATGTCCAGTAATTGTTTTATTGGTAGAGCGGGTCGTCCACTAATGGGAAGATTGGTGGCTCGATCTCTGGCTCCTCCAGTCGCATGTCGCAAGTATCCTTGGGCAAGATACTGAACCCCAATCTGCTCCCGATGGCTGTTCCATCAGCGTGAGTGCTTACGAATGGTTGCTGAGTAGAAGGTGGCACCATGTATGGCAGTGTGCATGAATGTGTGCATGAATGGGTGACTGTGACATGTAGTGTAAAGCGCTTTAAGTGGTCAGAAGACTAGAGAAGTGCTACACAAGTACAGTCCATTTACCATTTACCATATTAATGTCCACACTGGCCCTCAAAGAAAAAGTTCACTCCCACTGCCTATGCTGCAAAGCAACCCAAAAAGGAAGATGGACTTATCAAAAGAAAGTCTTAAAAAGAGTCACAATAAATGAAGAAGAAAACCATCTTTTTAAGAAAAGGAACATGATGACCTTTCATGAAGGTAGCATTTACGGCCTTGTTGTATTAGACTGCATTGGCTTTAGCTAGGTGTACCTTATAAACCGACATCTGTAGTTGTATATGTGACAATTTAAGTTCAAACCCTGAGACAATTACAATAAGGGAAACCTCAAAGTCAGCCCTCCTGAGGACGAACAACAAGTATTTTGCAGAGTAAAGAGAGGAGTGCAATCAAGCCCCTCTCCTGCCTTGTTATTCCTGCACAGCAGCTCCCACTGAGCCCCCTGATCCCCTCAAATCACATGCAAATGTAATCTATGTTCCCAAGTTGGCCACATCGGCTGCCCACCCACCTCCCCGGGATATTTGCATGTGAAGATTGCACTGCTACACCCGTGAGAAGGTGGAGGGAGGAGATGTGAGAGGAGACTGCTGGAAGTAGGGGAGCTGTGAAGGAGCGGTATGTACCCAAAATAAATCCATATTCATCGGTTTGTTCTGGAAAGCTTGCGGGACGCCACAAGCCACAGAGTGCAGAATACATCAGTGTATGCACATCAGTTTGATGTATATACCATACAATAGTCTTGGCTCAGCCTGAGTGATGCCTGTGGTTATACTCACACACAGAGACGCTACATATTTTATTAAAACACTTAAATGTAGGTGTGATTTTGTGCCTTTCTTCAACCCCTCCTGTAGATATGACTCACAGCTAATGGCAGTTCTTGAACATACCGTACTAGTACATTTCCACTTCAGACGGTGCCGTGTCTGTCGACCTCCTTTTTACATTACTCTGCTTTACAGTGGCTGCTCATCGAAAGGACTGAGACTGTGCACGTTATCAGTTTGACCCAGAACTCATTGATTGGATGCAAAGAAATCAAAGGGCAAGTCTCACCAAGCAGAACACCGGCCTTACAAAAGAAGCCCCTTCCTCATGTACGATGCAACAATCGAGAGCAGAGGACATCTGGTCCTGCTCAATGTTTATCTTTCCAAATCTAAAAATAAATGAGGAGTTTTAAAGGAGCAGTGTGAAGGATTTAGTGGCATCTAGCAGTGAGGTTTGCAGATTGCAACCAGCTGAAAATGATCCCATGTGCCAAGCGTGTACTCCCTGTTAGGGTTTCTTCAGTGTTCATTGTTCAGGAGGTTTTCACCAGCAGCCAAAATGTCTGTAGAGGTCTCTTCATCTCCACAACAAATTGACCCGGTGATTTAAACTGGTAAAAATGCAAAAATTTCACAGATTGGCTTCACTATAACTGGCAGCATTCACGGACAAACACTTGTCTTTATCTGGACACATTTTCTCCACAAGTACATGCTAACATTTTTAGCACAAGCCTATGGCATTTTACATTGTGCAAATTAGCCTAGTGGCTAGTGGACTTTTCCTCTACTCATATGAAGCCAGGGACAACAGCAACATTTAACAAAGGTAACATTACTAAATTTGGCTCCATTACAGCTCACGAGGTTCACTGACAAAACAACTGTCTTATGTTGTGTACCCACCAAACGCGACAAAACAACTGTCTTATGTTGTGTACCCACCAAACGCGAATTCGCAAATTCGCGTGTCAGGATTACATACAAAGTCAATGCAAAGACGCGATTAGACGCGAATTCGCGCCGGGCGGCACGATGGACGCGTCTAGCGTGATGCGCTAGATGCATAGGCGCAATAGCTGCAAAAATCGCGTCCATCGCCTCATCGCTCGAGTTGAAAATATTGAACTTTTGAGGCGAATTCGCGTGACGCTGTGCCGCGAAAGCCAACCAGTGTTGAGATTCTCCCGACGTCACTGGTGTCATGTCGTCAGTGACATCTTGACGTCCTGAAGTCCAGTTGTTGATGCCAAGATGGAGGAGAAACTCATGGTTGTGGTGTGTTATGATGTGTGTTATTACATTATTATACTTAGCGCCTGTAGTTGGTGTCCTGCCGGGAGATCCTGGCACCAACCCTCGCCAACAGGTCCTCAAACTGGGCCCCAATCAGCCTGAAGTACCGCTGGAACCGACCATCGTCCAGGCGGAGCTCCTGTAGGAGACGGTGGAACTCGCCGAGCTCAGTGTGCCTCCGCAGGGTATCATGCACCCAGAACCGACGGCGGCGTTTGGCCCTCAGACGAATCTGGGACCTCCAGAGCAGGTACAGTGCAGTGATCGTGGTGATCTCAGCCATGGTCGATGAGAGAAAGAAATGGCGGAAGTAATGTTGTTGTTATCTAGTGAAAATGGGCGGGCTCGTACTCGCGCGTCTGACGCAATAACTCGAATCGAAGTTTGGTGGGAACACACGGTTATACTAAACACGTTTTCCAAACAAATACAACATGCTAACGTTATTAGCACAAGCCTATGGCATTTTACGTTGTATAAATTAGCCTAGTGACGAGCAGAGATTTCCTCTGCTCATATGAAGCCAGGATAAATCACACACTAGACTTAAAATGCTACTTTTGTGGAAGCTTTATTGTCTTCGCAATTTATTGTTTCTTATCTGTGAAATTAAAGTAAATAAAAGCTTTGTTTCCACTGAGGGAAATGGTTTCAGCTTACAAACAAAGATAGTAGGTCTGCGTCGCTGAGACGTGTAGTTAAATTTCTGGGGAGGTCGATGCAGAACCTATGCCGTAGGTAATCGTCGATTTGACCCAAAAGTATAAATCCAGCATAATTCAACGACACACAGGCAGGACATAAGAAATGAACACAACAGGAAAACATAAGCAACTGCCATTGTTGAATGTCATATTTGCCAATGGGCCGATAACAGTAAACAAGGCAAATATCTATCAGTGCCCATGTTCAGCCAATAAAGGCAAGACAAAGCAGAACCAACATACAGATGAGGCCAAGACAAGGCAAATACACATGAGAAATTCAATTAATAAGCTTTTTATCTGGCAATACGGCTCTAATAAAACTTTACCTGACCAAAACTTTTTCATGTTGTCGAGCTGCTCGTCTGCACTTTGAATACAGTTGTAGCCTGAAGGCTGTCTGCATTAAGTAGCAGCTAATGTTCTCCAGTGTCCCTTTGCTCTGCAGCCTGCAATGTTAATATAAGGCTGGAAATGTAAAGTGACAGAGAGCACTTTAAAGGTTTTGTTCCTTCAGGCGGCTTGTGCTCAGTGGCCAGCCTGCCTGGATTGGAAACAACCAGACATTGCCCACAGAGGCCACGGGCAAGTACAATGTGACCATGAACGTCTCTGAGGGTAAGAAAAAAGCCTGTTTTTCCATTTGTATTCTGGGAAATTCTGACAATGGTATCAACAGCGTTAATCTGACGTGAGCCAATCCTGAAACACACGTAGACGAAATGAAATAAAACTCATCAAAAACTCGTGCTCCTTCTATCTTCTTTCTACTTTGTGAGACAGAGAGAAGGGATGTGTTGCAATGAAGTGTGATGGATGGTGGTGATAAAGGAGCCGAAAATAAAAAAAAAAATGTCCAAGGTTGAAACGATGACCAATGAGGCATTGTTGGTGGAGCTGAGATGATCGATACTGTGACAAAGCTGGCGGTCAGAACAACAGGGTAGACTGAAATAAGCTCAAACTAGGTGGCGTGCAATGATGCCAGTCACACCAGTCAGTACTGGGGATGAAGCAGTGTCATTTCACATGATTTCCAAATGTGGGTGTTTTAAAAAACAGAGTGCGTAAGAATCATTACCTGGATAATCAAATATTTATATATCAGATCTTGATTTGACGGAGGTCATCTCTCAAACTGCAAGGGCCACACTTTTTTTTAGAGCTCACATTAGTAACCATGTTTTAATAAGCTGTAAAAACCTTTAATGAAAGTTTCGTCTGTGACCATCAACTTTGCCATCTACAAAGACAACTGCAGCTAAATCATGTTAATTCCACTGACTGACCAAACCACATGTATCTGGTTGCACTGTGTAATTTTCAGGTAGCTAGTAGCAATTAGCTGGGTAGTTATCGAAAATGACAGACAGCAAACCATCAAACGCATCATGAAGCTTGCCAACTTGAGCACCACCTCTCAACTGGGACAGTGACATAGCTAACACTAGTTAACCCAAAGCTAAATCAGCTGTGTCTGTGTCTCTGTGTCATTTATTACATGTTAAATGCCAAATACATGTCCATAGTTCATCCATTCAAATGAGACTTTGGGCGACTAGCTAGTCACATCACATAGTAGATAACAGAGCTATACGGAGAGAGATAGGAAGAGAAGTGTTTGTATATCGGTGGGCAAAACCTTAGTTTTCATTTACAGTACCAAAGGCAGTTGAAAGTTGAAATGCAGCTTCAGCATATGCCTCTTTTAACCAAACACACACATGCAATTAAGGGGAAAGGCACAGGGTCCTTACGGGGACCTGAACCAGGGACCCTTTGGTTCCCAAGTCAAGTCCCCATGGACTGAGCAACCGCAGCGCCTATTATAGGGCAGGGTTTGTTTACATGTCCCTGCTGACTTGATAACACCTCTGACACATCCACAACCCATGAGAAAACATACCTCAAAGCCACTTTGCACACCATGTGCCACGCACAACCTGGAAACCATTTCCAGGTCATCCACATCTGCACTCTCAGTGTCTCTGCACCGTCACTGCGGCCATAAACCACAATCTTTACAAGGGGACATGTTCCAACAAGATTACATGTTTACCTGATGTTAGCATGTAGCTACATGTAGCAGCGTGCCTGGAGCAGATGACCACATAAAGAAATCTGTCGCAAGCTAACGTCAGCTTGTAGCAAAGCAGAAAAAACATTGCAAACTGTATTCAGACTGGTCTGAAAGCTGACGTTTTTGCTAGAAGTGATTCAACATTTGGCATTATAACATTATTTATAAATCCCCTTTTACACTACCTCACTTATACGTTTGTTTATTTGACAAGGAATTCTCACTGTGCTGCACTCCCCATGGTGCATTCTAACAGCCTCCAATATCTATTTTGTTTATTCTCAGTTACAGCTACAACGCTGTCTGATGCTGAGGAACAAAGCGACACTGATATATTTCTCCTCAACTAACCTGCACCAACTTCTGTCTGAGGGCGCAGACACACCGAGTTCAAGACACCCAGGAGACAGAGAGGAAGAGGAAGAGCGGTAGGGAGAGAGGCGATGGGGCAGAGCCAAGTCTCATCCTGCCTCTGCAGCCGCCAGATGAGCACCCACCTGATCGCCACCCCTGGGGGCCTCTAAGCAGCACACAACAGCTGGCAGCGCCACGTTTATTACCTATAGATTATTCCCAAACAACAGCAATTATCAGTCTTTCAGTGACAGGCAGGGACATACTGTAAAGCTCGGGCGTGTCTCCCAGCAGGAGGATAAATAAAGTAAATGACAACCAAAGATGGAAACGATCCTGATGACAGGGAGAAGGAGGCCCTGCTGTCAGACTTAGTAAAGAACCACTGAAGGTATGCCGCCATCTTGAGTCAGTGCAAGTGCCATCGCTCGCTGTGAGTCATGTTTATATTTAGATTGGGGAGGAAGAGGAGCAACCAGGCGAATAATGCACATCACCTTCCCCTGGTGGAAGCGTTTGGCTGTGTGTGAGAGAGGAGAGTATTTGTCTGTGTGTGTGTACGCATATGATCCACTGTCTGACCTAGAAAAGCAGTTGCACCAATCAGAAGATTCGTGGCAGTTGGGCAACACTCTCCACAGTATAAATAACTTGCTGTGTGCCAGTTGCATGCATAATTACAGAGCAGAGAAGCACAGGCATGCAGCCTAAAAAATAATGAGCCGTGATGTGTTCCCTCTCTCTCCCGGCTATGTGTCTTAAACATGGCTCGGACATTGTATGCTCCTGTACAGCAGGTGGGGCTACAGTATCTCCGTCATCATTCAAAACATATCATGCCAGGAATGCTGCTAGACTGAGTACCCAGGGTACTAGATAATATCTCTCTGGTTTAGTTCAGGATTCAGTCAAGATACATTGTTTATACAGATAAAATGCTGAACCCAATTTCTCCAAGCAAACAGGATACAATTTATCATCAATCACAGCCATCTCATATCAGTTTCTTATGAGGAGGATGTGACCTTATCATAGCTGTTTGTACATATAGTAGCTTTGGTAACTTTAATAAATATCAGCACAGTTAATACACTGTATGTACTGAAAACAGGGGTATAACAATGTTGTTTAGTTGTAATATTTTTTGCACAATCTCTGCTTCTAAAACCGTCAAATTTAAATTGAACTCATCTATTTCTGTTTCTTCCCATATACTGTATAAGGGAATTAAGATAAGGACAATGGTTTTTACCTGGATTTGCCTCATTACTGTACAAAAATAAATGTATCTCCAAATGTGGTGAAATAAACTGAATGACTTCAAGTTCCTTTATTCAAGAACAAAAGATTCTCCTCTCTCTAAAGTAGGGATGTCAACGGTTAACTGCCAGGAATATTTTTAATGCAACTAGATGAGACGGTGTATCATCTCTATGCAACACCTCTCTGTACTACTCTTCTGATTTGCATCTTTTCAGGTTTATTTAGTGGCTGAATATAATTTGTAGCTTCTTAAAATATGAATGAGGATAGTGACAGTGAGATACTGGCTACAGCTGCATTTGTAGAAGTGATGGAACAGTGAAAAACAGAAACAAAATGAACATCAGATGGACTGAATTCATAGTAGATACGCCACAACAATGTAAGTAAGTAGCACTAATTAATTAGTCAATGAGAATGTGTGTGTGGGGCGTGTAAGCATACACAGCGAGCAGCAGCAGTGAGCCGCTGTCCAACACTGGCACACCATGACAACGGCAACAGGGTGCTCAGTGGGGACAGAGCATCTGCCGCTAAGTGACAACGCCGTCTGCGGTCATTTTGACTTGACCAGCAGATTTCACTACAAGCCCACTACCTGTAGTAACAGGTGACAAGCTTTACGTTCTGGAGCAAGCCGCCGGCAGTTTGACCAGCTGAGTTGCAGGTGACACCATCAGCCGGCTTGAGTCAAGCTCAAACCGGCCACTTCCCATCTCTGCAACTTTTCTCTGCAATGTTCTAAAACGGTTTCGTCTCATCGCGAATCTTTGGTTTGAACTGGGCTTTACCGGTGTCAGCATGGCTAGTGGTGTTAACATGCATTAGTCAACAATTCTAAAGGGGGTTTTGTGGCTCAAAATTAAGCCATTACTACCAAGGGGGAGATCGGAAGGTGGCTAACATGTTTCTGCAGCACCGCCGTCACCCCGTGGCTAGACGGTATTACCACTGGTAATGACGGCACCGCCAGCTAGCTCCCACCCGACCCAGGTGTTGAGCATTGCGGATTGGCCAAGGCTAGCTAACCAGTGGGCACTATGTTTCCACATGTTAACGTGGCTAGTCTGCTGTCTGTCAGCAAAGCCAACAGAATATAAAATGAAGGGCAAGATACTTACATTAGATATTCACATTATTAAAATTTATTTTAAAATCCTTCTTTTGGTTTCTAAGGCTCTTAATGTCATCGCCCCCTCCTACATAATAGATTCCCTATGACCTAATGTCCCTCCACAAACCCCGAGATCCCAGCAGCTGCTCTTTTAACTGTTCCTAATGTCAGAACAAAAACATTTTGGGATGCTTCTTTTACCTACTACTCCAAAAATATGGAACGCCCTGCCTTTAAATATTAGACTTGCTGGCTCAGTGGACAGTTTCAAACGACAACTTGAAAGAAATCTTTTTAATATAGCCTATAACTAGCAGCTATCCGTTTAAATATTCTTAATAGGTATTTTCTTATGACTTGATTATTGATTAATTTACTTATTCTTCTAATTTCTCCATGAATGAGTGTTGTGTAACTGTATGGTTTTATGTATTTGCTGTTTGTCTCTGCCGCTGAATTGTAAATAAGTTTGTGCTGCATTCTGTTCATGAAAGGTGCTATATAAATAAAGTTCATTCATTCATCATAGACCAGTCAAATGTCACCACCTCTGAATGGATAGATCTTTGAAATGCAGTACTGAAGCTCACTGAGTAAATGTAGCACCGGACTAGAAGGAAAAACCTCTTGTATTTGTTGTCATTTTATGTTTTGTATCTTAAAAAATAACTGGTTAGTGACCAATTAATGGGTGTTTGCTATCAAAAGTAAAATTCACTGACCTGACATCCCTACTCTAAAGCTAAAAGACATCCAGAAACACAGTGGATTGAATTATCACAAAGCTCAAAACAGGGCTGTTTTTCTTAGGTCATGAAAAGCTGACATTTTGGAGATGCACGGTTTTCATTGTACATCATCTGTTTCATGCATTTATTGTTAAGGTCCCTGAGTAGATATCATAGCCTGGAAAATACAGCACACAAGAGACGGAAATGAAGAGAGAGGATAAAGAGAGCAGGGTGACATGGCTAATGAAAACAGCACGCAGTATGAGTACTACATCAGAGGTAATTCATCTGTTTTCTGTGGCACAGCAACACAGTCTATAATCTCAACACAAGCCAGAGGGTTGGATAATGGAAAGGGTGTCCATAGCTGATTAAAAAGAAGGGAACAACGCATAGACACAGTTTAAATCTCATTTGCAGGAGTGCCACCGAGTTCAGCCGAGAGGAAGGGAATCTGACTGGAGGTCAATGGGGGATCTTGGCGAGCAGAAAGGGCAAATAACACGGCAGGCAGCAGAGGATGCTTTGACCTTTTACTGGTGGTTTTTGGAGCCAAAAGAAGAGCAGGGGGCTGGGTGGAGGAAGCTCTTGCCTGTGGTGAACTGGAAGCACCTCAGATCTCTGGCATCACCGTCCCCTTTGCCAAACCTCCAGCTCCTTCCTCCCAGGAGTCGAATGGACGTCACGGAGGACGGTGAGGGTTATAGATGCTGACAGGTCTGGGCGGCCGTCATAAAAATTACCGGGGAGCAGTTAAAAGTTTGACCACTCTTATTATGAAGTACTGGAGCCGTCCTTCAGCCTCATAAATAATTTTTCCTCAGAATTGTGTTTTAATACAACAAACTAATATCGTGTGCACATGCTTGTTTTTTTTTTTGTCACAGAGAGTTGAAGAATATTAAACTTTGAATTGCAGCTGCTTGTCACTGTCACTTTTTACCTAGCTGTCTACTCATGGAGGAGATTGAGTGAATGAATGACTTTATTTAGAACCAAAAATAAAAAAATAACATACTAAAAAACAAACAAGACAAAGATAACAGTGTCCGAAAAGGTGTAGGTAGAAGTACAACGTATATGTCCCTACCCTTTTCTTACATTTTTTCTTTTCACTCGTATATTATTTCAACAAATTCCCAATATTTAAATAATAAACCCAGTTTATTTACAGTCCAGGTACCACCCAGTGTTGATGAAAATTAATATGCACTCCCCTGACGCAACCTTTCCTCATCTATATATCTGCCAAAAATATCTTTTTTGTATAGTTTTTTAAATTGATTTGTATTTGTATTTGTTTCAACTCATCACGCAACCCATTTCACAAGTCCACCCAACACGCTGACATACACAGACTCTTCTTAGTTGTACCAACACATTGTTTTGTTTTCAAATTATTAATTTTCACAAAATATTTTTTTAATGTAAACAGGTTGCAGTGATATACCGGGTTTAAGGTACACCGTGATATGAACACTGACGATTATCATACAGTGTCCATTTGCTTCTGACTATCTATCTCTATCTATTGCATATAAAGAAATGCAACTTGAAGGATAATCTCAACTATATTTAGTCATTTTTCTAAATGGTTTCAAGTTTCAGTTATAGTAATAAAACGTTTGTTCAGCCAAAGATAATACTTCTGTTTTCACTCCTTTAAGAGTGATTCTGACTGACGATAACAATAATTTTGTAACATTGTGATACTGTGAAACCGCCATATTTTCTGAGACGGCTATCATACCCTGAAAATCTCATACTGTTGCAACCCTAGAGGTGGGCTGCGACAAACGCCACAATGAACAACCATCGCATCCCTGAACAACAACAGCAATGCAGGGGGGGTCATGGAGGGGGGCTGGAGCCTATCCCAGCTGACAGTGGGCGAGAGGTGGGGTACACCCTGGACAGGTCACCAGACTATCACAGGGCTGACACATAGAGACAGACAACCATTCACACTCACATTCACACCTACGGACAATATAGTCACCAGTTAACCTGCATGTCTTTGGACTGTGGGAGGAAGCCAGAGTACCTGGAGAAAACCCACGCTGACACGGGGAGAACATGCAAACAATGCTAACCACTGCACTACTGGGCTGCCACAACAACAGAGTTTAATACTGAACCCACACAGACCAGTGGGTCCGTCCTCTTTACTTACGTACTTCAACCTTCCCTTCATCCAGAGCAAGAACCCTATCTTCTGCCAACACATTTACTTCCACAGATATACTGTATCATAGCAACCAGACGCAACCAAAGTGTCTTTGGTGAAGAAGACGCTGTGCCTCACTGCCCTTCTGTGTTCTACATTAAACAAACATTTAATTAGTTTTAAAACTGTGTCATCTTTGTCATTAATAAAACAATATACCTAATAACACCCTAACAATAAAGCTTATTCACAAAGCACTGAAATCAGGTTAAATAAATTAATTTGCAACACCACCAAAAAAAAGGCAGTAATACCACACACTTCCTTAATTACTGCAGGGAAAATCCCTTCATTGTGTCAGCCCTAGATTGGCTGAATCGTTGCCCCCTGCACACAGTAGGAGCAAAACTGCTGAATGTAGCATTACATGTCGTTATATGTGACGTTTTCAACATCTGTTAAAACATGAAAAATCTTTCAGGGCGGGGCAGTTTTGTAACAAGAACATATTAACCTTAAATGTTCTGCAGTCAGTGGCAGCAGTGAAAACGCCATATTTTGACACAATACTAGACGAGGCATCCAGCCCTGCCATTATGTTTGCATTGAAGCCTGTGCCCTTTTCAATTATTAACAGTGTGGTTATCCAAGAGTTTGTCAACAGCATGCTGTCTGATGAATATTATATTATGTTATTATATTATGTGTCAAGGGGTCCGGTTATAGCACAATAAGCAAACCATAAAAGCAGCTTTTGCTGATTAGATTTGAAAATGGGTTGTGCTGAACATCAGATCCCACCACTTAGGACTTTGAGGGTGGGCTCATATCCCACGCTAACCTTCTTCTCAACCTCAAACTTTACATATTTTCTGGTGCTCCGCCATAGAAAATACCACAGGAAATTGAAAGTGGGTTACAAAGAGGGAAACATGGCTCTCTTTGGTGCTCATTAAGGTCGGTGGAACACTCATCAAACGGACTCGAGAACTAGAAGAATCGTGTTTTTTATCTTTTCTGCTGAAAGGCTGTGCTAAGAGACTGCATCGCTTTCTTTTCAAGGATTCTCTCAAAAGATTCAGGCACACATTTAGACACATCAGCTGGGGAGCCTGAAATTGAACGACAGCGTTTCATGCAATCTGATGCAAATGTTAAGGCAGAACATTTCTGGGAAGCTTTCAACATGATGAAAAAGAAGTCATTTTAAAAGAAAAAAGCTGCAGATTCTCCTTCATCCGCACTTGATTAAGAACAGCGTGTTTTACATGTCGAGGATATAAACCAAAAAGCAATGCAGAGTATAACACTGTTACAGATGAGATGAAGGGGAGATGAAAAAGTGCAGGATTACTTAAAACTAGACTAGACTGACACTTAACTAAAACCTCATTTGCATATAAATACAAGGCTGTGATGGGAGACTCTGTGAAAGAGAGTTTTTAAGAAGACTTCTGTGGAGCTGTTGATCGGCAGCCTGTCTGCACAGTAGATCCAGTAGCTTAGATGGTAGCCATCATCTTCAGCTGGCCAAAGCCAAACACAACTGTTGTCTAGACTATGGTGGTAAATATTGTCAACTCCACAACTAGTCTGAATGCACTATAGAGCCAGTTTTGGAAGGGGAGCGAACACATGAGCTGGTCTAGGAGATCTTTGAGAGAGAAGTTAGCCAAGGTCAGTTCTCTGTCTGAAACTTTTAATTATTTCAATTCAAATTCAAATAAGGTACTCCAAACTGTACTGGCTAAATCTGACCTCCAGCAGTCCCAGTAAACAGTTTTGAAAATTAAAAAAAAAACTGGGGACCCCGACTGTCTAAAACATTGGGTCATTTACAAAATTTGGGGGGCTCTTAAAGTAAATAGTTATTACTGCATAAAGCTGCTGTTTTAAATGTGAAATGAGTGCAAATTAAATGCATAATCACCACCGTGTGCCAACATGAGTACATAAAGAGCATACTATTGCTGTACCAGTGTGCAATCATCTGTACGAGAATGCAGGACACAGTTTTGACTTAAGCTCTTCATACCCTTTGTATATGTATAATGTAGGGATGACAGTGGTTGACTGTTAATCGGTCAACCGCTGAGGATATTTTTGACCGGCTACACTTAGGTTAATTTCCCTACTCTTCAATTTAGTAGTACTAGCACTGTGCTGTATCACGTTAAGAACAGAGCTAATAAGGTTTTCATGCTATGCTATTGCTAGCAGCTGTGGCTCAGAGGTGGAGTGGGTCGTCCACTAATCGAAAGATCAGCGATTCGATATCCGGCTGCTCCAGCCTGCATGTCGAAGTATCCTTGAGCAAGATACTGAACCCCAAATTGCGCCAGATAGGTGTGCCATTGGTGTATGAATGTGTTTTAAACTGAGAAGCAGGTGGTTGTAGTATGGTACTATCAGCCACCAGCGTATGAATGTGTGCGTGAATGTGACTCGTAGTGTAAAAAGCGCTTTGAGTGGTCCGATGACTAGAAAGGAGCTAAACAAGTGCAGGTCCATTTACCATCCATATAGCCTTGGCTCTGTGCACCAGCTCGCCAGGGAGCTAGCTAGCTACACGTCTCATTTGGTGATTACGGCTAATAACATCCTCCCAACCCATGCTGGTGAGGCGGCTTTGCTGTGGAAACACTGTGCCCACCCTCAGGGCTCCCACCAGGTCACCTGAGTAAGTAAGCAGCTTTATTTTTAGCCACAAACCCCTTTAGCATTTTTAACTATTACCCCTTTCGACAGTCATGGGCTAGCCTGGGTTGGTTTGGTTTGGTTTAGCTTGTCAGCCCAGCACGGCAGGGATTTGCGTCTCCATTACAACAACGTGTCTTTAAAAAATGACGGCTTGTCTTGAGTCACTTTTAGCACAGTTAGCAGCATCAGCATGGCTAGTGGTGCTAATATTATTAACAGTGCTAAGGGGGTTTTGCGGCTCAAAGTGAAGTCATTTACTTGCCAAGGCTACAAGAGGAGAGACCAAAGGGTGGCCACCATGTTTTTGCAGCAACGCCGTTGAACCATCATGGGTCGGGATGGCGTTACCAGCATTAATTACCAAACAAACGGGGCTGCCAGCTAGCTCCCAGCTAACGTGGGTGGTGCAGCAGCTAGCTAACCAGTGTTTGTGTGAGTGTAGGATACTGGCCTAAACTGGTGTCTGAACTTATTTATATATATCAAAGTCTTTACGGCAATTTTGCCACCTGACAACGGTTTTAAGGGGCATTTTGAGATTTCTGCATTTTTGCTCTTTGCCCCAGTTATCAACACTGTCATCCGTGACTGCCGGTAAAACACACAGGCTCCACGTGTAGAGCTCCATGGTGTTTTTAAACAAGTCAGATAGGCCCAGAAATCCAATCTTTTCTCCAGTTCAAAAGAAGCTTTTCCAAGTGGCATGATTACAAGTTTGACCATCTTTCAGGCGGGCAGGCACACGACTCCAACAGGGCTGAAACTCATCTATGGTAATGAAGCTACAGGCATTGTCAGCATGTGTGAAACCCACAATAAGGGCATGATAAACATGACCGAATTGAACAGAAACCAGCAGTAGAGAGGGTGTCCAAATTTGCTGCTTCAATAAATGCCAGCGTAGAGCTTAGCCTAATCACACCCATAGGCCACAGACTCAGGGGAGGGAACTGGTGCTGCTGCCAACTTAGCTGTAGTAAACACTTGCACAGTTTAAATGCCCTTCTGCAATCATGTCTGTCCAAAAAAGGGTTGGAGATGTCCTTGGAATTATGGCCACCACATCAGGTGTCAGAAGGCTTGTTATTCACTCACGACTGATTCTGAAATGGAGGATAATGTTTAAAGACTAGAGCAGAATAGATGTACAGTGGGGTTAGTGAACTAAATACAATCACAACATCAAATTTGTTCTGCAAGATGCATCCTGGTCTATTTATATCCACAGTAAACGTGATTTAAAATGTCTGTTCATTGTTAAAGTGATCAGATCATGTGTGTGTGTGTGTGTGTGTGTGTGTGTGTGTGTGTGTGATTTAGGCTTTGCAAATACTATCAATCCATATCCACTTTACCAGCATATGAGCCCTTTGATTTCCCATCCCATAAATCTATGAGGAAAGATGAGGTCTGCACATTGACTTTCATCAAGGCCGATTAGCCCAACAGTTTCAGACACTCTGGATGCACTGATTCCCATTTTGGAAATACTAGGCTTTATTAGGCATGGTTATTTAGCTCTGGCTCCTGTTTGGAGCACGGCTGCTTGTTGCTCAATACAGGGTATTAGCTCTAAGTGAAGGAAATGGATGTTGACAGACTGCACGCACACAGGGCGGAGTGTGGTGCTGCCATATTGCTAAATCTCAAAACCATGTTGTTTTGTTCTTTGTGAGTTTAGCTCTTTAGATTTACACAAACAGGGACACAAATGCATAAATACTTGGTCATCACCTACAACAGAAATATGTAAACACTACACCTGCCTTCCTGCTCCCACTTTTTACTCAGACTATATTCAAAATACACCCCAAAGACGAATGAAAAACATTAAAAGTTCACCCTAACTGCCAACAGATATATTTGGTTAAATGATTTATGTGTGCATGATGTATAATAAATCTTCTGAAAACTATCTCTGAGGGAAGATAATTATTATCTGCCACAAAGTAATGAGGAGGTTTTGGTCAAGTTCCTGAATAACTTGGCCTCTCTAATAAATCTAAGTCAACAACAGGGGGCGGGGGATTTGATTTAAAGGGTGATGAAACATTCAATTATTGCCCTTAGTTGCCGAGAGTCTCGAGTCAATTTAAAGATCAGTGAAGTGGCTGTGAAACTGCAAAATTAAATATTTACTGTACAATCTTCAAAATGCTTGCATGTTTGTGCAAATGCTGTTTATGTTCATCAGGCCGTGCCTCTGTTTGCATGTGTGAGCCATGATAATTACGTTTTTAAAGGTACAGTACTGATTACAAGCTAAGTATGTACCCTGGCCAGGTTATCCATGGATATCCTTTAACATTCAAAATTGAAGAAAACATTTTGTCCACAGGCCTCCGCAGTGAACGAAAAATCCAAAAACGTACAAAATTCTTGATCAATTAAAGTAGGGTTGCAGCAATATACCATATTCAAGGTATACCATGATATTAAAATTGACAGTTATCATACCATGTCCATTTGCTTATGTATGATACTGGGGAAAAAATGCAACTGGACAGAAAATGGAGACTTTTTACACATACTTTCAATTATAGTAATAAAAAATTGTTTAACCAAAAATAACTGTCCCATTTTAATTCCTTTAGGGGTCAGTCATTCTGACTGATAATAATAATTGTCATACTGTCATACCAAATTATTTTCTGAGGCGGTCATCGTACCGTGAAAATCTACCGTGGCAACCCAAAATTAACGTCAGAGGGGTCCCAGTTTAACAACAGCAAAACTATATCAAAACATCTGTTTACAAACTCTCAAACAAGTCACGCAGTATAATCCAAGTCTCATTTATACAGTCATATGCTCGGTACTTTCCAATCAGACAGACCTTTTTGACAGGGTAATGAACTTAAAGTGAAGCTTATCTCTGCTCTCTTCAAAGCCAGACTCACTGACAAAAACAGTAAATTTCCTCGCTGAACACAGGAGCTACTGGTCTACAGCAAACAAACTGATTAAGGCAGTGGTAGACCAGCAGCTCCTGTGTTCAGCGAGGAAATTTACTGTTTTTGTCAGTGGAGTCTGGCTTTGAAGAGAGCAGAGATAAGTTTCCCTTTCAGTTCAGTAACCTGGAATGGAAAAGGATGTTTATTTGGGAAGAACTGAGCATACGACTGGGTAAATGAGACTAGATATTTACTTTACACTGCATGAGTTGTGTGAAAGTTTGTAACTAGAGTTTTTGATATAGTTTTCCTGTTGTTAAACATATACCCCAATGACTTCAATTGATCAAGAATTTTCTCCATTTTTTTGATTTTTGAGAAAAAAAAACATTTTCTTTGCAAAGTCAACATAACATGGGGTGAGTAATTGATATATAAATGATCATTAAGGGGGGTTTAGTATTCCTTTAAGACTAATTCAAACATGAGTTTTAAAATCCAAACGGGCCTCTTAACCTTTGAAACCTAAGCACACTGCAGGGCTTGACGTTAACTTTTTTCCCAAGGAGCACATGTGCTCCTAAGTTGAAAAAGTAAGGAGCGCACAAAGAACTTTAGGGGCACAATGTAAATTGATCAAATAATGTGTTTTCCGTAATAAACGTGATGCAAATAGACATTTACAAGCAAAATTATTTAATGAATTTGTATACAAAATGTACAGAAAGGTAAAATCATCAAGTTTTGAAAAAGTATTGCAATTTAATTTTGTCTTTAATGTTATTATCTTATATATATATTATCTTTGCAATATGATTATCTTATATAATGTTATTACTATCCTAAAACATTCTCCAGGTCCTCTGAAACTCTGCAGGACTTATTTCCACCCTGCCCAGCAGCGGTACCGTGGCGAACGGTCCCTAACTGCGGGGAGAACGGAGCAGGCTTCCCCGGAGGTCCGCCGCTTTTCCTGGTCCCTCGTCTCCTCCACACTTTGACTTATTTCCACCCAGCCGACAGCCTGGCCGTGGAGAACGGTCCCTAACTGCGAGGAGAACAGAGCAGGCTTCCCCGGAGGTCCGCCGCTTAACCCGGTCCGTCTCCTCCACACTTTGACTTATTTCCACGCTGCCGACAGTGGGACTTATATTCATTGTGCCGACAGTGGCTTGGAAAACCGCCCATAAACGTGTCACACGGGGAAGAGGGAAGAGGGAAGGTGGCGTTGGAGTTCCTCCAACATTTGCGGTTAGATTATCATATTTTTTTATTGACAAAAATATAGGCTGCTTCAGCTGATTTTTTTACGCGCACATGTGCCCCTAAATATTTTTTACAGTTCACACACACCTATTTTTAGTTGCAAATGCGAGTGAAACCCTCGCACTGTCGAGCGCTGAACTGGCTTGATTTCTTTTAACAACATGGGAAGTAGGCAATAAGCATTGAAGGAGGAAATGACAAAAAAAAAAAATAGCGAGAAATTAGTAAAAAGAGAAAATTAAAAACAAGAAAATCAGAAAGACAGAAAGCTAAAGCAAACAAACAAGGAACTTATCCAGAAATTCTGTGACATAATTTTAATAACAATTCTAAATATAGTTCATATAGTGCACAGCTTTTTTGCTTTTTTCCTTTTTTTTTTGTTAATAATTTTCTAATTTTTATATTATTTTTTTCCAATTTGTGAGACATTTTTTACCAAGTTGCTCATTGCCTATTTTCACATGTTTTTGAAAGACATCGCACCAATTTGCTCAAGACTCAGTGGTTTAAATACTTGCAAAAGGCGTCTGAAAGCAGCACAAGAAAAGTGATGTCACTCCAGGCTTTTAAGGGTTAAACAACATTCTCTCTGTAAGCTTGTTATTCATATATAATTATCTTCAGCTATTTCTGGCGCACTGTAAATAAGCTGTAGGTGTTTAAATCATTGGTTCTCCCTACAGTATATGCCTGCATTTCACACGTGTATACTCTAACCGGCTATCAATAATTATCTTATTACACATGTGCTAGATTATTTTTCATTAAGACAGTATTCATCAAGGTGACCTTGAACCTTAAAGAAAATCTATGAAAAAGTGTGAGTGCTTCCCATCAGGGCGGCAAAGATAACACCTGTACATGGCTGGACTAAATGCAGATGATCAATACTGTTCTCGTGCATCGATTTGGGGATTATTACATCATGAATGTACATCACTAAGACACTCCCATGCCCTCTCTGGGTCAGGAAACTGAAATTAGCTGCAGGAAGCATTGTTTTCTCTCATATAGGAAGGAAAATGTGCCTGATGTGTGGCTGTATAGTGTCCTTACAATATCTAAGACAAGTGGGTCCACCATAGGGGACAGGAGCTGTTTAATACGTGTTGAGAGCCTTTGTTGCTCATCCCTCTGTGGCACACTGTACTCCAGCCAAGTATGCATCGTCCAAATAAACAACACCATGTCAGCTCTCTGCAGCCCATCAATCTCAGTTCATCCCCGAGAGTCCCGTGAGCAGATAAAAACCTAATCAAACCCTGCGCCGTGTAATTCATCATCGGCCACTCATGAACACTCGATCTTCAATTCCTTCCCTTTGCCCCTTTTGGCAGCACCTCCATTTCTCTGACGATTGAGGCATAATGGTGCCGACACGCTAACAAATCAAATTCATCTCCATAAAGTCGTTATTGGCACCATTAGGATATTGATATTTGATTGTATTATTAGGCCTTTACAATAGGTATAAGAAGACATTTATATAAACTAAATCAGAACATTTTTCATGTGGGTTTCTGTGTTGTCACAATTTTGCTCTGAGCGCCATCTTTGGGCCCAAATTCACATCCCTACAGGCACTAAAGAGGACAAAATTGCTCACTCCCTCATGAGCTGCTGTCCCAGTTCAGTGAGCCTGTCAACAACTTGCCAAATGTGTCTTCTTTTGATATGCACTGTACATCTTGACCACCTTTCCTACAGAATCCCTCAAGGATTACAGAAGCACTGGAGCCTGTAATGACTTCACTCTGGAATAGGTTCGTACACCTGAAGTTTGCATCTGGAGATTAACTGAATGTAAGTTTAAAAGTGGTTGTGGTGACTGATAAAAATGCACCGATTACCAGTTTAAACATGCCGCGTTTTGTCGAGTCGCAACCAAGACGGACCATCGCTGGAGTCAAGCCAAAGCACGCCCAACCACCTCCAAGCTTGTTGTGGTGATGTCAGACGGGCTTCATCATCATAATTCAGGGAATAATTCGAATAATGCAAATAAAGAACCGTCAGAAGAGGTATGCATATTTCATATAAAGTTAGGTATAGACTGAGAAAAAAATAGTTTAATTCACTGAGGCCCTCAAATGCTACCGGCAGCTACCCTCAACTTTTAAGGTGATTTCTTGAGTGTTACTCAATACATGCGTTGATTAATTATTTAATTAATTCAATTTTTCTCTCTGTTGTCATATACACACAGGCCCGAAATACACACACACATGCACAAACAGGACCTACATGCATTAAATGGAGAGATGTCAGAGTGAGGGGGCTGCCCATGGACAGTCTTTGCTCAAGGCAGGGTTCGACATAACCCATGGCCCGTTGGCCCGGGGCCAATCAAAAAGTATGTCGGGCAAGTTGACTGACAGGTCACAGGCCCGCTCGGGCCAGTGACGCTGTAAGGCTTTTTTTCGTCAGGGGAACAACTCCAGCGGATTTTTATCCCACTTTTCTCGAGCCTTCAGTGGATTTATTGGGCTTTTTGGCCAAAGGTGCCCTCACCTTTGCTTGTGCAGTGAAACACTGGAGGAGGGGGAAACGTGCCGGTGCGCTTGTGCGTCTCCGCCAACGCGGACACCGCTGCCATGCAGGTATATTTCTCTCCAACGTTCGTTCGCTGGCCAGTAAACTGGATGAACTTCAGCTACTGATGGTGAAAAACAAAGACGTTCTACATCTGCAGTTTTGTGCTTAAGGGAGACGTGGCTGTGTGGATCGATACCGGACTCTGCGCTGCAGCTGGCAGGCTTCCAACTCTTGAGCGGATCGTAACACAGAACACAAAACTAAAGGTGGAGGTATCTGTTTTTACACTAACAGTGGCTGGTGTAATGACGTGACAGTGATCCAGCAGCACTGCTCTCCTGATCTGGAATCTTTTTTTCATCAACTACAAACCTTTTTACTCCCCCGTTAGTTTGCTTCATTCATTCTGGTCGGTGTTTACATCCCACCGCAGGCCTACGTGCAGGAGGTAGGCTACAGCGCAAGCTCGCTGACCAGATAGGCTACTGTGTGTGGAGCGGACTCCTTAGTTATTGTCCTTGGCGACTTTAACAAAGGTAACCTCACCTATGAACTCCCCAAATACAAACAGTTTATAAAATGTCTGACCAGAGAGAAGAATATCCTGGATCACTGTTACACAACTGTTAACGCCTATCACGCCGTCCCCCGCGCTGCACTGGGCCACTCTGATCACAACACCATCCACCTGATTCCCTCATACAGGCAGAAGTTAAAGCTCTGTAAACCTGTTGGGAGGTCATCTAAGAAGTGGATGAGTACACAGAGGCTGTGACATCATACATCAGCTTCTGCGAGGACTGCTGTATATACCATCACGCACTACGATGAGGTATAATGGAGTTAAATGAAATGAAGTTAAATTAAATGAAGTTTTATAGACATTTCTCTCTCTCTCTCTTTTTTTTACTTGGGCCAGTAAGAATATACAAGGGGCCAGTAAAACTCTGAACTACTGGCCCGGGGTGCCAGTGGGGAAAAAATGTTATGTTGAACACTGTCAAGGGCACCTCGGCAGTGAACTGGCACCTCTCCAGCTACCAGTCCACGCTCCATATTTGGTCCAGATGGGGACTTGAACCAGTGACCCTCCAGTTCCCAACCCAAGTCCCTATGGGCTGAGCTACTGCATCAATCAACACACCTTGAATGTCAATATCACGGCTTTGACCATTCCATTTGTGTTTACTGGCTCTCTTGTATGACATAAGCTTTGGTGATGATTGTTTCTTCAAGCCCTGTGCATGTATATGAATTTCAACTGGATTATGCAAACTGCAAATATTCTATTTCTTCACTTGGAGAAAAACATGGCAAAGTGTTGTTCCAGTGTGCTTCTGGCAGCACTACACCCATGACTCTGAGACACTGCAAGCAAGCTGGAGGAGATGGGCATTCGGCAAACGTTCAAAAACTCCAATAGTAGAACAAGTTTTTCATAAACGCCAGCGGGGGCAACCAGAGAAATGTTCCAGTGGTTCAGAAGTACAACCGCATCATCAGTTAAAGACACACCTTCAGGCAGGTAGACCTGTTCTGTGGAAATGCAAATCCCTGCCACACTGGGCTGACGCACCAAGTCAAACTGAATCAAGCCAAGCCAGCACATGCGTATGGAAAATTGCTATTAGTTTTCATGTTAGCTTGACAGATACTGAATTTGGAGGAAAATTACTAACATTGGTATTTCTGCTTTTTTCAACAAACACACAGGTCTAATGTCACTTTAAAGGATCTCTTAGTACAATTAGGAAATGTACTAAGTAGGAACTTTTACAGCTGAAAATACATGTTAATCACGAAAAAGACATGATCATTAAAAAGTATCAAGAGATGGTACCAAATTAGTAACAGTTTGTGACTGATCAGTAGCAATATATCGATAACCTCCTGGACAAACAGTGCTGCTATCGGTTTTTATCTTACATAAATTCATCCTAACATAGCTGCTATTTTCTAACTCCTAATCATCCACAAATTATGACAAAGCTGCTGAAGATCCTAACGATACCCATTCCTACTCTTAAAGTGTCTGAGGAAGGGTGTCTCCTTATATACACCACCTGAACCGTGCAACAGAAGCCCAATTTACAACTCATTGCATCGTCCTCACCTCTATTTGGATGCATCTCACACGACACATGCTTTGTAATATTCAGAAGTATGTGAGGCAGGAGTACAAAGAAGATCTCTGGTTGGTTAAAGGCAGACTTAATGAACGTGAAGAGAAATCTGGGCAGCCTGGATACAGTATTTCTACCCTTTGATGAAGGAGAAATCATTACCACTGATGTAAGTGCAGGGCGTGCTGCGAATAAAAGGAGCCCAGTACATTATTGCAGTTGCAGTTTATTGAAGGTTGCCACTACAACAGTGGTGCAATCCCATTACTGCAACTGAATGAATTAGGGATATGCCATGCATTCAAATTGATAGGGCAAAAGGTGGCTGGTGGCCAGTGAATCACTCTGATTTTGTATTTGTGCCTAATGAATATTTGCAGAACCATGGCTGCTAACCTCAGTGGAGACTCCATAAAGGGGGGAGGAAAATCATTTTATGGTGAATTAAAGGAAGACGGGACATTTTATGTTTTGGCCATTGCAGAGTGCTTGCCTGATGCGATGGCATTTCATGGTGTGTTGTCTTTGCTCAATTTTCAAATCCTCTGACACATTCAAAAGAACTCATCATCGGTGCAGCGAGAAACTCTTGATCTTTTGTTTTTCAGG
Source organism: Epinephelus moara (assembly GCF_006386435.1). NCBI lineage: Eukaryota > Metazoa > Chordata > Actinopteri > Perciformes > Serranidae > Epinephelus > Epinephelus moara. The sequence goes on along the minus strand of NC_065528.1, from coordinate 27,064,199 downwards.
ACCATCCTCTGGATTTTAGGACTTTCATCCATGGGCCTGTTGTGGAGATATTCCACCACAATATATTTAAAAGAACAAAGAGCGTTTTTACTGAGCAGCTCTCTCTTTGGTCTCTTCATTGCATTCTGTTTTGGAAATTCAATTAATTTTCAAGCAGCAGGGTGTCATTTTATTGAAAGGTGTAATTCATCCTTTGTGGTTAGAAAAAGTCACTGTAATCTACATGTGCTGGCTTCCTAAATACTCTCTGAGAGGACATGCTTAGCAATCATTTAGTCCTGGCTTAGCATGATGAAAACGTGAGCTGATTATGTCCATATGCAGAAAGGATGCAGGAATGTTGACAGGTTTTCTGTGAAGTGAGTTACAAGGGTTCTTTGAAGTGGGTCCCCAATCAAGTTGGTGTTTTCTTACAGATTGTAGTGTTAAGCTTCTTATAATTGTGGTTAGATTAATTTATGTTAAAAATGTGACTGAAAATTAAACAAATTAAATCCTAAATCTGAATACTTCATTTACAACACCATAGACTATCTTTATATCCTACTGAGACCCGACCTTTCATTTGGAATGCATTTCTAATGTCCCAGTGTCTTCAAACGAGTACTTCCTAACTAACAATGTCTTTTCTTGTTACTGTTACTAAAATTGGTGAACTTTATTGCCGTATCAAACTGCAAACATTATTAATCACAAATAAACAACCCAGAAAATGTAAAGAGGTTCTGGACCTTGTCCACTTTTGTGTTGGGATCTGCTGCAGACTTACTTGGCAGAGATGCCTCTTCTTGTTTTTACATAGATTAGTGTATTGTGCTCTTACTACTACTGGATGGCACAAAAAGTGTCCACGAATGAGGACAACAGGTCTAAGTTAGTTATAATTAGGGATGCACCGAAATGAAAATTTGTGGCCGAAGCCGAAGCCGAATAATATTAAACGCTTGGCCGAATACCGAGTACCGAATATCGTTGTTTAGTTTTTCATTAGTTTTTGCAGATGAACCCCCTCCAGATTAGTGTTGTCACGGTACCAATATTGGGACCCAC